>NW_004955432.1:23786455-23801853 GCF_000276665.1 Chinchilla lanigera
GGGCAACTGCAGTCGGTGCATGATGGGCCAATTGTATCACTGTTTCTCTGGGTCATGATAGATTCCAATTGGGCGGCGGCGGCCGGCCCGCCGCATGGCTCCCCGTGCGCTGGGGGCCCACCCTCCGGGAGCCAGCAGGCAGAAAGCTATCCAGCCCGAAGGCTGGCGCTCCCCCGGATGTCTATTTGTTAATACTTTTTCCTTCTTTTATTTTAAAAATAAATTTTAAAAAATTAAACTGAATTGATGTATCATCACCACATAAGTTGTCATCTAACTGGAACATCTTCAAGGATGTTGGGTGCTAGACTACCTGAAACGCTGGTACAACCAAGGTAGCTCATCCAAACCAGACTCTGTGGTCACTGTCATTCTAAATAACGTAGAAATTCCCATTTCAAGAGAAAACTTCTAAAAGAAGCTTTCTGCAAACAGGCTGTGGAGTCACCCCAAGACCATCTGCTTCTGTCTGCAGCTCCAGGAGGTCCTGAGATTGGCTAAGTTACACAAAATATATTTACGCACATGTGGGCTCTATAGTCCAACTGCCTGGCTTTCTCTGGTGGCTAAGTCTGCAAAGTCCACATTATAAATAGCAATTTCATTGTCTGGGCACTCTTCCAGCCTTTGCTCAAAATGTAGAAACCTCTATCAACATTTCTTTCTTAACAGAAGGTACTAGAGAGTTTGACAAAAATTTCTGCCCTTTCTAAGTGCCAAGGAAGAATCAATCCTCTGTTCTAAGCAACTCTGAATTATAAGTAAATCCTCATGCAGAGAGAAAAGGTTTAACTGATTGAGCAGACCAGGAAAGAAACAGTATTCGTTAGACCACATTTCTCTAGGTCAAGGGAAAAAATAGTAACACTTAATATTTACTGTTTGCTACATGTCAGCGATTTTACATGATTTTGTATGGTGTATTAGTTTCTTGTGGCCATACCACAAACTTGAAAATAGAGAAATTTATTCTCTTATAGCTCTGGAAGCCAGAAGTTAGATATCAAGATACCTATTAGGCCAAGCTCCCTGTAGAGACTTAATGGAAAATCCATTATTTACCATTTTCACTACTTATGGCTATTAGTATCCTTTACTTGTGGCCATATCACTCCAGTCTTGTGTTGTGGTCACGTGTTCCTCCTCCTTTGCTGTCTAAATATTCTCTGCTTCATTTTTATTAAGACACGTATCATTGCATTTAGGCCCCACTTAGATAATTAAGGATGACCACCGTATCTCAAGATCCTTCATTTTATCTACAAAGGTCCTTTCTCCAAATAAAATGACATTAATAGGTTTTAGGTATTAGGACATGGACATTTCTTTTGGAAACTACCCTTCAGCTCAGTAAATATGGATTATCTTTCTAAAGTCTCACCACAGAAGTATAGGATATAGGAACTCACATTATCATCTTTATTTTTCTTAGTGGAAAAATAGGGTTTACTTTCCCAGGTCACAGAGCTAATCAATGGAAGAGTCATGATTTGAATCCAGGGAGCTGGACTATAGAGTTCAATTTCCTAACCAAGATGTCACAAGGCAAAGTTCATACATGACCCTTCATCTACACCTTTCACTTTCTTCTATGCCACTCTCCTTTTAAATTAAAAAGGATCAGAATTCCTTGTTACTTCTGGGTTCCATATGGCAAACTTCTGACTTCTTGGTTACTTCTGGAATAAATAAGTGAACTCTACCTACAGACCAAGTAGTTAATACTAAGCTCCAAGGTCCCAGTTCTTCATTTGCTTTTGATATGCTACAGTATTTGTCAAACAAAATATATGTCTAGGTGCGTGTTGCCATTAGATAATAAAAAAATATGTTGCTCAAAATGAGTACAATGCAATAATAGGATATGTATGGACCACTCAGAAATCTATGCAACTTGGTGATTAGTATACAAAAAAATAAGCAAACAACCAAACAATGAGTAGTATCTCAGAGGAAATTTGGGACTGCTCAGGCTGAATGCTGCCATGGAAGATATTAAAAATGTACACACAAGCACTCAACAGAGAAAAAACATTGGACACATTACTTTGTGTGTGTTTCAATTTAACTTTTTCTGTGATCTCCTGGTAACACCAATGATTTGCATGTCCGTACACCCTCCCATTGTTGGAAGGTCTGCAAAACCCCACCTGCACATGTGGAGGTACATGAGGCCTGCTTCCACTTCCTCGGAGAGACGCCCTGGACCCTGGCGGCCTGTATGGAATCAAGTACTAACCTTAAAGGAAGCTCCAAGAGCTCAGACTGCCATCTGCATTGTTTCGGCATCCTCCAGTACTGCTACTTTTTCATGTCTGTTCTCAATTGATTCAGAATATTTTTTTTGCTTTTTACAACTTTATTTCAACAGAACTATACTTACAGAAATACACTCATATTGGTTAAAAGAATGCAATTTAACTCACCCTACACAATTTCAACCAAAAAGCTGATACAAGGTTTAAGTTTTTAAAAAGGATTTGCAATCTGGTTTATTTTTATCTATTACAAATATGTAAAAGATCCTCTATCAAATGCTGCTAAGGAAGGCATCAAAAATCTTGAGAAATATACCTTTGATTTACCTCAGGAAAGTAACAACTATTGCACTGTAAGGTTTATAAAACTGATGCAACAAAATATTGTTGTAATGAAAATTAAGCTTCTTGGCCAGTTTTTTGGATCTTGAAAGAAGCAGAAGTGAGGGATTAGGATCTCCCGCCCTTTGTAGACACAGAGTAGTTACAGATACTCATATAGAATTCCATTATAGTAATTCATTCTCACCATAACAGCAACAGGTGCTCAAAGGTTGCTCATGAGTGTTATATGCTCTTATGTGTGTATTAACCTACTTAAACCTCAACACAGTGTGAGGTAGGTGCTTTCAGGTAACAATTCAGACCTACAAATGTTACATAATTTAACTAAAGCTATTGTTATTAAAATAGTAGAACCAGTGAAGTTCTGTAGTTGGAATGCTAATTTGGAGGGCTGGGATTAGTAAATAAAAGAAAAAAAAGTAACACCAAACTTCTTAAATTAATATCAAGGAAACATTGTAGAACTTAGATAAATCAGAATTTGGAAAAGTCTTACAGACTTATAAATATTAACCAGGAGCTTCCCACATAATTGACAAATTATTAAGTATATTTTTAAAAACCCATAAAAATGAATTCAAGTTATTTTTCAACTAGAACAGCATCCTAGATAAATCCTTAAATTTATCAAAAGGAGACTTCTGATAAAAGAGTTAAAGTCTTTCAGAAGAGTAAAATAAAATTCTTTTGATTCAGTTGATTCTTTGTCTTATATTACTTTATTAATACATGTATGTAGTATATAATGCCTACACTCCTTATGGGAAGTTGGTACATGTACATAACACATCCTAATTCCTTTTGCTGTCCCTTAAACCTTCCCTCCATCTCTTGATTTTCTTCCCCTTTGAGAATTCTGCTTTCAGGTGAGTTAGACACTGATGTAAATGTGTAGTGCAGAAAGACAAAGATTATGTTATAAACCAGTAATGTGATTGTATTTTTAACCTTGAGTGGTCTGAACAATGAATTCTGCAAGGTCATTATTGCCCCAAACCTGAGCTGCAGTATGCAGCTCCTCGACTTCTTGAATATGGCAATAATTATTCTGGAGAATGTCCCAAAAGCTTGAACTGGCTTGTAAACAATAAGCCAATAAAATTTACCTCAGTTATCTTGGTGAACATTTAACGAACAGGAGTGTGTTAATAGTCCTTGGAGAGTATGTGAGCAGCTTGAAGTTATGTACTCTATGGTTATTAGAAGGCAAGTTTCTTTTTAAATTTTGTTTTTGTGGTTGTTTTTCTGAATAGAGCATCTGGTTATAACTGCTTTGAATTGTTTACAAGCAGATCAATTGTTGTGCTACACTGAGCAGAAATTTTGTATTGTTTTCATTATTCTGCATGCCAGAACTCATCCAAAATTATGTTTTGGGGCTAATTTGGCCCCGTGCAGGTATTTTCTTAATTTATCTCAAGTGGAGGAGATATGACAAAAGCCAGCATAGCTGCAATGTGGTAATTGGGTATATATCTGTGTTTTTTTTTTTTATTACCATACCCTTATTACTCTTTCTTCTATTCTAGTTCTAATATAGCTCACTAACTCACCTTTTATGTACTATTGTAAATAGCTATTAAACTCTTTTTGAAGACACTGAGGCATAAATTGTAAAAACAACTAAGTATCTTTTAAACATAAGCTCAACTACTGGTGTGAATATACACACCTTGGAGCTCCTCCAAACTTTGCATTAAAACTTGTTCTCCCAGTTGAGCAAGTAAATTATTTACTGAATCCAAGGTGCCAGACCTTAATTACAAACTACATTTAAAGCCTCTGAGTAGTAAATATTTTATTTTTCCAAACAGAAAAATTTGCAATAGTCACTTTTCCTAAGGTGACAGTATTCTTTCCAATAAGAGTTAAATTCATTTTGCAAAAACAAAGGTTGCATTCACACTTAATATTAAATTTAATTAATTTCTAAATCTGGAAATGTCCTACTTCTTTGCAGGAAAAGCCAACACAGAATGAGTCACCTTCTCCGGTTAGGCTTCCAGTTTACAAAAGACTAAACATTGACGCTTTTGAGCATGAACCTATACATTGAAGCACATGTCCAGCCCTCAGGCTGTAAGCCATTTCACTGAAACTGTAAGATTAGAATTTGTAGTCACAAGTTCAACTATTTCCAGAAGTACTAACTTTGGGTTTCATTCTTTAGATGGAATGTGAAAGGATCTTTCCCAGTACCTGAGAAAATACCTCTCAAAGTTAGTTTCTCTTAGGAGAAGTATCAGAGAGTGTTTGGGTGTCATCTCAGGACCTAAGAGCCAAGCACCATGGACAATGTGATCAGAAAGAAGGAAATTCTGTATAAGAGTTCATTATGAAAGTTCTGTGAGCCAAAGGAGGTCAATTGATTAAGATCTACTGGGAGACACATATCATGCTTTTAGCAATTGTCTTCTTTAAGGTCAGGAGACAGAAATATCCACTCTCATTTTTCAATCCTATTGGCTTAAAGTAGTCCTGGTAGTTAGCTCATCCATTCTTTTAAGGTTCTCCAGCATCAGAGAAGGACATGGGGCAGAAAGCAGAAAAAAATATTGGTATTTCACTTGAGGTGGGAAATACAGTCTGTCAGTCCAAAGTTGCACAGAAATCCATGCTACAGCTGTAACTAAAATTAGAGGTAGGCATAAAGCATGAGATTCTGTGTCCCAAAGGTATCCACAGGTATCCAAAGTGGTAGCAGATAGTTCATACAGCAACCCTCAATGAGCCAAACCTCTGTGGAATGACTCTTCTACCTTCTGTCAGCTAAGCTTGTGACAGCACTTAATTTGCATCATAGGATACAGTACAACTAATGTTCTTCTTATCTTAGGCCTTGTATTCAACTAGCCTAACAGCTTCTGCTTCTTGTTTCTTGAAATCCTTGCTTTTTGAATATTCCTTCTTGAACCCCGGTTACCATGACTTAAGGACAAGTATGGGAAGACCATTGGCTGAGGTCTAGAGGCTAAGCCTCTAATGGTGCCACATTGACTATTCCTGGTCAATGTCATATAGAGCAGAAAAACTGTCCATGGAATCACAAGCCATAAAAATATTATTGGATTCTGTCAAAATTTGGAGTATTTACTTTATTCAGCAATTAGTAGCCAAAATAACCAAAAAATCTACAAACTAATAGTGTTACCTAAGTGTCTAAGAGATACAGCCCTGTCTTCCATAACAGATATATAGGAAAGCTGCATTTTCCAATTATATCTTTTTTTCATCAAGCCATAAAGCAACCCTTACATTTTATAGGCATAAGAATCATCAGTTAAGGTTCTAAGGCAGAGGTTCCCACCCTCCAGACCATGCACTGGTGAAAGTCTGTGATATGTTAAGAACTCAGTTGCATAGCAGAAGGTGAGCAGTTGGTAAGCAAGGGAATCTTCACCTGTACTTACAGCCACTCCTTATCACATTCATTACTACCTGAGTACCACCTCCTCTCAGGTTAGCGACAGAATTAGATTCTCATAGGAGCATGAGGCGTTCTGTGAACACTCATGTGCAGAATTTATGTTGTACACTCCTTATGGGACTCAGTGCCTGATGATCTGAAGTGGAGCTGAGATGGTGATGCTAGTAATGAGGTGTGACTGAAAGTACAGGTTAATATGAGCTGAGAAGTACGCACAGAGACTGTAATAAATCAACTGCTTGCAAACTCGTATCAAACCCTATTAGTGAGTGGCAAATAATTTAGCTGCATGTGGTAATAAGCTTTAAAGCAGCAAGTAAGTTGAAATACTTTAACTGTACAGCTGCAAACACCAGGCTTTAAGGAAGAATCGAACACTCACTTCTTCTGTATGTGTTCTGTCCATTATTTTATGTGCCGCTTCCATCTGTGCCCCTTTTCTGCACTGTGGATGTGTCTTAGCTAACCCTAGGCAAGATGAGCTTCTTTGAAGAGAGGAAAAAACCCAGTGAGAGAGAGTAGAGAATGCTAAGACTTTTAACAAAAAGAAAACTCTATCCATTTGAGACAAAAATTTAAATTATGGGTTCATTGCAATAGGTGATTTACATTCTCCAAGCCTGCTTCGTATAATATGTGACAAAACTTTCAGAACTGCTTCACCACATAGAAAAAAACACCTTCAATGGAAAGGCAATCCTTTGGAATTTTTTAAAAGAAAAAAGTATGTGAGTATGAAGAGCAGAACAGAAGCAGTTACTGAAGGCCATAACCTTGTCAGACTCATCTGCACTGAGTGCACCATTCTCAATAACTAACCACATTGCTAAAGTTAAGAAGACCTTTATATTGGTGAAGAGTTGGTCCCACCTGCTACTAAGGATATGCATTGTGAACTTCTAGGAGAATCTGTAGTTCCATGTTCCTCAATCTGTCACATATGTTCCTCCTTCAAATAGCACTGTACCTGGATGAATTCACGAAATAGCACAGGAAATTGAGGCACAGTTGTTAGGATTAATGAGGCACCATAGTATGCAACTCAGGTAGACAAACTGACCAGTGTTGACAACAAGGCAATAATGCTCATTTTTGCCTGATAGATTTTCAAGAGGATGAGAATGAAGATATATTATGTTCACATTTATTGCCAATCAACACCACAGCTACAGAACTATTGAAGACTTTGAATTATTACATATTACAAAAGATGAACTGGGGCTAGGGATTTAGCTCAGCGGCACAGCACCTGCCTGGCAAGCACAAGGTCGTGAGTTCGATTCCAGATACCGGAAACCAACCCCCCCAAAAAAATGAACTGGTCATTTTATGCTAGTATATGCATGGATAAAGTGCCTGTCGTGCTTGGATGACTTTCTGGTTTCAGTACTCAGGTCAAAGAGGTTGCTTATGAATGTAAGTGGATGCCTACCATGTCATCTATACAGAAATGCTTGCCAGTCAAAGAATGTCACCTGAATTTAACATTTTGTAGGATGTGATTAAAATTATCAAGTACATTAAAGTACATGTCCTTAACTCATGTCTATTTCTATAGGTCGGTGAATATCCTTTAGAAAAACAAACACCACTGGCAGCACATTTAAAAATGGACCACAAAACTTGCTTACCTGTGTGACATATTCAATATGCTCAATGAGATCAATTTATCACTTCTTGGAAGAACAACTTTGTTTTTTTTTGGTTTTTTTTGGTTTTTCTCCGGTACCGGGAACCGAACTCATGACCTTGCGCTTGCCAGGCAGGTGCTTTTGCCGCTGAGCTAAATCCCCAGCCCCGGAAGAACAACTTTGTTCAAGTTGGAAGATGAAGTTCTACATTGAAAACCAAACTGGAATAATGTAGGCAATGAGTGAACCCCAGAATTTTGACATTTCTTTCTTTTTGGTACCGGAATTCAACTCAGGATCTTGCTTGCCAGGCAGGCACTATGCCACTCAGCTGTATCCCTGGCCAATTTTTGACATTTCAAACATTACTCTACCGAGACTTTGAAAGACTGAGGGAGGGCCCTCTTTCCTCCAGCTGGTATATGATCACCTGTCTCAGCTTTCAAAAGACTGAGCATTACTTCCCAACAACTAAAGACCCTGGAGCTGGGATGGAATAGATCTGCAACCTATTTGTGAATAAACCAAGTAAGCTGACTATCTTCATGCTAGAACAGAATCAGTTGCTTGAGAAAGCAAATGATGGTGGTCTTAAAAGCATGTCTGAAACAACCTGAACTCTCCCTATGTTCTGGATTAAAGTCAAGGTAGTATATCCTAAGATTACTACAAAAGGACTGAAAAGGCTGCTTCCATTTTTAGCATCTTGTATTTGTGAAGCAGGGTTTTCTACAGTGGCAGCAACCAAAATGAGAGCGTGGAGTACACTAGATATGAACAACACGTTTCACTGGCCCTGTCTCCCATCACCCCCGGATGGAACTGTCTGCAGCAAAATAGGCTCAGGGGTCCCACTGAATCTGTATGATGGCGAGCTGCATAATTACCTCATTATATATAATGAGAGAATAATAGAAATAAAATGCACAATAAACGTAATGTGCTTGAATCATCTTAAAACACTTTCCATAACCCTTCCCCCAACCTGTGGAAAATTGTCTTCCATAAAACCAAGTCCTGTGCCAAAGATTTGGAGACCACAGTTCCAAAGGATTCAGACCAATGTTAATACCTTTGAAAGTAAACCTTTTGTCAAATTAGCCTTGCATTATTTCATGAGTTCTCATGTATGCTCTAATATTCCTCCCCAGTGTGGATGGTTATAAAATTACCAGATTTCATTCAACGGATAGTCATTTAAAATTCAGTGAACAAATATTTGCTGAGTACCAAAGTATAGCAAGAATTACTCTACATACCAGCAGTGTGATAATTAACAACATGACAAAAATCCCTGTTTCTCTGGAGAGGAGAGATTGACAATAAACAGAATAAACACATACAATGTATAGTATTTAGAGAGAAATAAATGTTATGGAGAAAAACTAAAGCAAAGGAAGGGAATAGAGACCATACTAAAAGATGGGTGTTAAAATTTTAGACTGAGTAGCTTATGATGCTGGCACTTGAGAAAAGGCTGTGAAGAAAGAAGGAAGGAAGCATATGAAATGTAGGGGAAAAGCAGAGAAAGCAGCAAACACCAAATACTTGGGCAAGACTGTGTTTCAAGTGCTCAGGTGATGAGACCACTATGGCTGGAGTTGAGTGAGAAAAAGACTGGTAGTGAAAAAAAAAGTGTGGGAGTTGATGAGGGTCTAAATCACACAGGGGCTTTTAGTTGTAGACAGAATATGGAGTTTTTATTCAGATTGAGAGTGGAAGTCAGTACAGAGTTTGAGTAGAGGAGTGATATGAACTAAGTGTGTACATAAATTATCCCAGCTTCTGTGTTTAAAAGAATGGGGAAACGGCACAAAGAAGATTTTGGGAAAACCATCCAAGATATTATTGCAGCAACCCAGGAGTGAGGAGAATGACTTGTACCAGAGTGATAACAGCACAGGTAGTGAAAGTAAACAGATTAGACAGATTTAGGTATAACTGGAAATAAAAGCAGTCAGTGAGATTTACAGGCAGTAAATCTTACAGGCAATAAATCTCACACATCGGTGAGGTGTGATTTAGAAAGGGAGAGGGCAGAATGGGGAGTGTGTCTCCCGACAAGTATTCTTCATCCTCCCACAGACTCAGCTCTCTTTATTGGAGAAATTGGGATTCAGGTAGATGTGAAACCCTGGTGGAATCCCAAGACCTATGAAGGTTCTTTTACTTGTGCATGCAGCATACCACTAATTGGGTACCAGGGTTCAACTTCAAAAATAGCTTGTTTTCCTATAAGCACAGCTATAGTTCCATTTGCTTTTGAGCCTATGACAAAACCATCTACCACTAATGCCTGGGCAGAAAGGCTTGTTCCTTGTACAGTCAGTTTCAGCAGTGGGCCTGAAAGTCACTGAGTAACTCATGCCTGTAACCCTAGCTACTTGGGAGGCTGAGGTGGAAGGACTGCAAGTTAAAATAAGATAGGGCTGTGTATATAGCTTAGTAGTAGAGAACTTAGTATGTATGAAACCCTGGGTTCAATTTCCTGTATCTCTCCCCCTCCCAAATAGGGGCTGTTGGAGGCCGGACAAAGAGGGTCAGAAAGTATGAGGTGTCAGCTAGAAGACTACAGACTGGGCTACCACATATAACCACAGGGCACTGAGAACCTGCTGAAGGCATGATGGGGGTGCAGCAGCAGCAGGGCATGGGGTTTAACCAGGCTGTGTTCAGCTAAGTGTAGCAGCATACTCTGCTCGCCCAACCCACTCCCCAACTCACAGAAATATTGGAGCTCTCTCTTCCCTACCAGACAGAAATACTGTTCGGAGATCACAGCGATTCTGACTCAGCTTTCAATAACTCTCCTAATGATGTCTTGCAAAAGTTTTGTGTTTTATCATTCACTTTTCCTCTCCCCATCTCACAGTTTGTAGTTTTCTATTTTCAATATTATGAAATATAGTTGTATCTTGAATAATTTTCCAAAAGGGTATACAGATAACCATGGGATGAGAGCCATTATTAGCATTCTAGCAATATCTCAACAACATTAAATATCATTTATTAAGAACCTTCTCTTCTAGGCATACATTTATAATTCTTCCAACATTTCCCCATTTTAAAGGAATAAAAATTTAAAAAGAAATAATGAATCATGCAGCTAGTAAATGTCAGCTATGACATCCAACCTTTTTTCTCCATGTTATACAGCACTGACTCTGCCATGAGACCACATTCTCCAGCCCTTATTTGCCAAGGTAAAATCAAGTTTTTCTTGTCCTAGCTCCAACTGTCACATATGCAGGTAATGCTGCATGGGCTTGCCCAAATGTCTTTAGTCCAAGGTGCTTTTGTGGTCTTTCTTTTCAAGCATCAGGCCTCAACTTTTCCTGACCTTGACACAAAAACTTTAAGTTTCATAGTCCAACCCTAACTTGTTCCTAAACACCGCACTTCTGTGGATGTCTCCCTGCCTGTGTGCTCCAGGCCCCTGTGTGGCTCCCTAGACTTGCGAGCACTTGTTCCTGGTAGGACTTTTCCCCAGTTACAGCAAACAGAACTGTCTCTGGGCACTGCCAGCTGCTCACTGGGAGGTGCAGTCACTTCTGTTTGAGGAACACTGGATCAGAAGTAAGCATTAGATATGAGGTATTTCTAGTATATAAAAAACTTTCCCCAAATTTTATATCTCCAGGGTATCTGTAATTATTATACTTTTTAGTTTTAGAATTTTTTGGAATGAGGGATGGCACTGAGAATACACATTCTGCCACTAGACATATCCTCAGCCCCAAGTATTCGAATATATATATATATATATATATATATATATATTTTTTAGACAAGATCTCACCATGTAGTTCAGACCAGCCTTGAACTCACTGTGATCCTCCTGCTTCAGCCTCCCAAATGTTACAATTACAGACATGCATAACCATGTTCAGTTTAGAATATTTTTCAAAGAAGAAGATGAGCCCCTTAGAGACCTTTTCTTTTTCCCTTACCTAAGAGTTTTTTGCCTAAGCATTGTCATCATAGTGGAAATTAACTGTAATAGTTCTTATGTTCCCACTGTACTTTGAAAAAAACCCTATACAATGTGATAGCATTAATCACAATCTTTTAGTATGCTAAACAAAACCATATTTCTGGCTTTGAGACCAACATCACTTTGGTGACAGAGATCATGTAATATTTATCTTTGCGTTTCTAGCACTTGCAAAAATACATGGTGTATACTCAGTTTGTGCTTTTAAACTGTGCTGGACGGGACCCCACGTGTTGACTCTTGATTCTCTGTGCCTACAGAATAGCCATTTGGCTTGTGACTTTTATTCATACCACCGCCCTGCCACCTAGCGGCCAATTACCCAAACTATAAACACAACACTTGGAATGAAACAAGTTAATATGCCATATATCTCAAATACAAAAATATAAAATTATATTCACTGTCACAAGACAAATAAACTTGTGCGCCACTTTTGTGTGCATGCAAATGAATTTCTCAACTACTGAAATACTCAGAATCTTATCTCTGAGTCTGCGACACGGGGGAGGGCCTCGCTGCCGCCCCGGAGCCGCTGGTGAGGGCTGAAGCGACCGCTCCTGCGCCGGGCGCCGCCGAGCGGCCTGGCCGCGGTTCGGCCTCCGGTCGCCTCTGTGAGCCTCAGAGACCCTCATCTGTTCGCGCCCCGACCATCGTCGCCCTGAAGTTGCAGAGAGCGCAAAGTCTTCGAAAGACAGCAGTGAGGCTAGAAAAGGCTTCTCGTACTTGGAAACGGCGGCATCTACTGCGGGTGTCGCGCACGCTGCCAAAATGCGGCCACCCGGTTTGTTTCCAGCGAGAGTGCTTCTGCTGATGCACTGGCCACGTCGAAAATCGAAATCAAGTTGCCCGGCATCCCAGAAGGAAGGACGTGGCTTTCAAGTGGAGAGGCAGACCCCTGTTTGTGCGCCATAGAGCGCAGAAAGAAACTGAGCAAGCAGCTGCGGTTGGAGCGTCCCAGTCGAGGCACCGACAGCGGGACTCAGAGCAGTGAAGAAATCTGAATGGGTTACCTTGTGGGCGTTTGCACTCAGCTGGGCTGTGCGCTCGCTGCGATGCAGGAGATTTTGGTGGTTGTTACTGCCCTTGCATGGGTCACACTACCATGCAGGATCAGTCTTCTCATCACCTCATAAGCTGTCTGTGCTTCAAGTTGGTTAATTTGAAATACTTTTTTTGTTTTAAAAATAAAAGGAGGAAAACACTGACAGACAGACCTTTTACAAAACAGCAAAAGAACAGTACAGACAATACAGAGTTACAAACAAAGTGGCAGGAAATTAACAATGCTTCTTGTATTACATATTGATATCTTCAAAGTGGTTTCTCATGAAAACAGATAGAGACATGCAATGTTAATTTGAAATATTTTTAAATTGTTAATAATGTATCTGCAAACATTAATGTGAAGTGAAGTGACGTTCATGTTGAATATTTTCAAGCATTCACTTAATAAAGCCATTGCTAAACATTAAAACAATTATCTTGCTTGGCCTGAGAGAAATTAAACCATATTATAGGGTTTCTATTTCCAGTATATAGTATTTTTATTTGCAAAGTGAATATGTGCTCAATATATAAGATCTTCTCACCTTTGGTTTTATACAAGGCCCATTCCAAATCAAAGTTGGGCATTTCTGCTTTCTCTTTCAGGGACCCTTGTCTAAGCCATTCAACAAAATACCTCCCAGGACACAGAACTCAGTTAAATAAGAAGACAAGACAAGCCCTTCAGCTGGCAGTATTCGTTGTCCTATTGCATGGTGATAGATTTGGGGTCTAATTTTACTCTTCAGGATGTGGAAAGCCAGTTTTCCAGCACCATTTATTAAAGAGGCTATCTTTCTTCCAGAGAACATGTTTTGCCCCTTTGTCAAACATAAGGTGGTTGAGCGTGTTTGTACCTGTGTCTGCATCTTCTAATCTGTTCCATTGATCCTCAGGTCTGTTTTTCTGCCAGTACCATGCTGATTTTATGAGAGTAGCTTTGTAGTATAATTTCAAGTCACGGATTGTGATGCTTCTTGCCTTTCCTTTGTTGCCCAGGATTGCTTTTGGTATTCTAGGCCTCTTCTGGTTCCAGATGAATTTTAGGAATATTTTCTCTAGATCTGTGATCGTATTTTAACTGAGATTGTATTGAATCTGTACAACAATTATAAGAGTATGGCCATTTTCACAGTGTTAGTTCTTCCCATCCATGAGAATGGAATATCTTTCCATTTTCTGAAATCCACTTTGATCACTTTTCTCAGAGTAATACAATTTTCTCTCTATAGATCTTATGCTTCCTTTGTTAAATTGCTTCCTAAGTATTTAATTTTTTTACATGCAATTATGAAAGGTATGGTTTCACTAATTTCTCTTTCAGTCGGTTTTTTGTGCATAGGAATGCTATTGATTTTTGAGTGCTGACTTTGTATTTAGCTATGCTACTAAATTTGGTATTTAAATCTATAAGCCTTTTGGTGGAATTTTGGGGGTCTTCTATGTAGCATATCATGTCATCAGCAAACAATGATAATTTCACTTCTTCCTTTCCTATTCTTATTCCTTTCAATTGTCTCCCTTGTCTAATTTCTCTGGCTAATACTTCCAGAACTATATTGTATAGGAGTGGTGACAGTGGGCATCCTTGTCTTGTTCCTGATTTTAAGATGAAAACTTTCAATGTTTGCCCATTTAGTATGATGATAGCCGTTGGCTTGTCATAGATGGCTTTGATCAGATTGAGGTAAAGACCATCTATTCCTATTTTCCATAGGGTTTTATCATGAATGAGAGATGGACTTTATCAAAAGCTTTTTCTGCATCTATTGAGATGATCATGTGATTTTTGTCTCTGGCTCTGTTGATATGGTGTATTACATTGATTGATTTTCATGTATTGAACCATCCCTGCATTTCTGGGATGAATCTCACTTGGTCATGGTGCGTAATCTTGATTATTTGCTGCATTCTGTTTGCTAGTGTTTTATTGAGAATTTTTGCTTCTATATTCATCAGGGATTTTGGCCTGTAGTTCTCTTTTTTGGTTGGGCCTTTCTCTGATTTTGGTATCAGGGTAATACTTGTCTCCAGAAATCAGATGGGGAGAACTCCTTCCCTTTCAATGTCATTAAAGAGCCTGAGAAGAATTGACATTAAATTTTCTGTAAATTTCTTATAGAATTCAGCAATGAGTGCATCAGGACCTGGGCTTTTCTTTGTTAGCAAATTTTTTATTACATTTTCAATTTTGCTGGCTGATAATGAGTCATTCAGGATTTTTATGACTTCTTCATTAAGCTTTGGTAATTCATATGCATTTAGGAATTGGTCTATTTTCTCTGTATTTTCCATCCTATGAGAGTAAAGATTTTCAAAATAGGTATTGAAGATCTTCTGAATTTCAGCAGGATCTGTAGTGATTTCATCCCTTTCATTCCTTTTTGCATGAATTTCAGTCATTTCTTTCTTCTTTTGATAAGGTTGGCTAGGAGTTTATTAATTTTAATTATTCTTTTAAAGAACCAACTCTTTGGTTCATTAATTTTTTGTATTGTTTTCTTACTCTCCAATGCATTAATGTCTGCCGAGAGCTTTATAATTTCCTGCCTTCTTTGGGCTTTGAGTTTGACTTGCTCTTCTTTTTCTAGAAGCTTGAGGTGCAGCATAAGATTGTTTATTTTGCTTATTCTGTTTTCCTGAAGTGGGAATTCACCACTATAAATTTTCCTATGAGGACTGCTTTCATTGCTTCC
>NW_004955432.1:23801953-23803173 GCF_000276665.1 Chinchilla lanigera
TCATTATATTAATTTAAATATTATTTTAAGACTATATTGTTTTTTAAAAAATATTTACAAAGAAGTACAAATTCAGTTTTCTCAGATTCTAAGCATTTGATCCTTATTTTTTTGCTCAAGATTTATAATTTAGAACTAATGGAATTAACTGTCAATTCAAAGCATACCTTGGATGATAATTTATTGGTGACAGAATATCATTTAAATGAAAAATTTGAGGGATTTTTGAGTTAAGGTGAAAGTGTTACTGTACCCCTTCTTTTAGCTGGAGTTTTATACATAAAACTTCCTCTTTGGAGCTTCTCCTTTATGAGATACTGAACTCTATGTTCACGTACTTCCAAAGTTACAAGACTAACTTAGTTAAATCATAAATGTAACGTTTCCCTCAGGATGTCCTTTTCTGTCATAATAAACGTACTCTTCTTTATCCATATGCTTTTTCTCCACATCTGTGATTTTTAGGGACTACATAAAGCATCAGTTTTAAAATGTATATACAAAATTTTCAAGCAAAAGAGATTTTGTGATGATCTATAAGCACTGAACATCTGCTATTTATTTGGCCTATGAATTTAACGGAAACTATAAGAGGTCAAGGATTTATAATGTATTTATGATAGAATTAATTCTATAAATTATAATGTTAATAAACATTTTCCAAACATGAACATACTCTAAGGAATGAAGAGCCACATAGACTATTCATTTTGAGCTGACACATAATTTAAAAAGGAAAAATTCTTCACTGATACCGCATTTATCATTAATTAGTAGTTTGATTCTTTTAATTGAACACCTAATTAAACACATTTGCAAGCCTCACAATATATTCATTTTCATTTATGAAAGATTATTTATTCTCTGGATTATACAGGACATTGATTAGCTAATTCCTGAGTATATGCAGCGTGTTTCAAACAGGTCTGAGTGTCAATAATATAAAGTATTAACTAAGTGGGAGGTGACCTTATTTTCTGAGTGTGCTCTAATCAAAAGAGGGAAGCCTTCACTGTTTCTGAGGAAAACTGCTGGAATTCCAAAGATTTCTTTCAATTCTTCACTTAAGAAAAAACATGCCCAACTGGAAATCAAAGATAATTTGTGAACAAGGAAAATCACTCCTGCCGGTGTTTTGCGTACAGATCCTTTTACAATTTCAATCCCTTTTAAGAACCTCGGCCAGGTGTGCTGGCGCACGCCTGTAATCCCAGAACTCC
>NW_004955432.1:23803273-23815633 GCF_000276665.1 Chinchilla lanigera
GGGTTCAGCCCAGCTCCTGCCAGAGTGAGGGGTGTGGGTCGTGGTCGCTGCGGCTTGACACACTGCCTGGGGCCTACCTGGTTCCCATGCCAGTGGAGGTGGGGTGTGGGCTCAGTCACCGAGCCCACTGATGCTGTCCAGAGTTCAGCTTGGCTTTTGTGGGGCTGTAGGGAGTTGGATATCTTAAACTCCGGAGAAGATACCTGGAAGGGGAAAAGCTGAGTCAAATGGAATTTCTAGTTTTAGTTTTTTAAAGGGATCTCCATACTGATTTCCGTAGTGGTTGTATCAGTTTACAGTCATATCAACAATGAAGATAGGTCTTTGTGACTTGGAAGCTTAATCTCATCAATGTGAACACAATTAGGATATCTCAGGAAGCTGGTTCATTAACTAAAAAACCTCATTAACTGATGTCTAAGCCTCTTTACCTACTTAAAATGAAGAGTTTGATTGCCAAGTAGTCCAGACTCATCAGCATGACCAGTGAGCCTAATTATCATGGGGGCATTTTGGAAGCAAGAAAGCAGACAGGGAGTTACATTACTAGAATGTTTAATGACACCTGGCTTTGATGTGACAATCTCTGAAACAGTGATAGTCTTCTCAGGTAGCTTCTTCAACTGCCTAAGTACATTTTCACTTCAGCTGAAGACATGCTCTAAAAAATTTCTTCCTTCTGCATCTTTATTGCTAAACATCCTTCTGAAGTACATACAGTATTCATTCCTTACAAATGTTAATACTTTTCTACTCAGGAACAGATGCATTTCTTTTAAATGATTCTGCTCTTTTGTTTGTATTGAAAGCTCTATAAATGTTTTATTGCTTAACTTTCAGAGTTCTTTAAGAACATATAATCACCTCGATATAGTAGACAAAATTTTATTTGTATTTATAAATTTATAAGCACGTGCTAAAGGGTAGTTGGGGTCAATGTTCCTGAAATTTGTCATATCTGAACCACTTTCATGAGATTTACTATCTCTGAGGACAATTATAATTTCAGTTTATTATATTTTAAAAAGCAAACCTAATACTTTACCTAAATTAACTTATAAAAGATACTTTATGTTACTACCATTAATTATCAATGCAGTCTGTATTTGACACAAATAAGTTCTAAAGAGATAAGCAATTTTTTATTAATTCATTTGTTTCACTACCTGTACATAGAGACAACAACCATTATTATTACAGCTGCTAAAACACATAATTTTTTTATCTTCTCATATAAATTCCAGTACAGCACTATAACCTCAGCATATCACTGAAGACTGCAAATGTATTACAGTATCATAACATCAGCATTGCTCTGATTTATCTGGCCTGATACAAATGCCAGCTCCGTCTTTAAAAGAAAATTTTAAAAGACTTTAGAAAATTTGAGTTATTTATTTAGAATGTTCCTTAGGGTAATGTCTTTTAAATGAGACCAATTTCCATGAGAATAATCTATTATGTCTTTTATGAAATTTTGTAAGAGTTTTGATGGGCTATCATTAAACCATCTATTGCTGTGTAGGTGTTGAGTTTTAAAACATTGTCTCAGACATAAAAGGGCATAGTTCCTTTGGACCTACAACAAAATATTCTATTCAGTAAGTATAGCAGGGTAAGACATGGTAAGATATTTGGAAGTAATCAAGGAAAATCATGTTGGGAAAGGTACAAAAGACATACTTTCTGAGACTGTTTGAGAAAGCACAGATCTGATCAGGTACAAACAACACTGGAGAGAAGCTTAAGAAAGTCTTTGTCCTCTGAGTCAGCAGTGACCATGGGTAATACTCTTTGTCCAGTATGTTTGTATAAGCTTTCAAAAACTAAACATTATATTCTGAACCATAAAATTTTTAGAGTTTCTCCCCAAAATATTACATGTTGAAAATCATTACATTTTTATTTCCAAATCTTGGCTTTGGTTATATAGAAAACTTTAACCAAATAAAATTGAGTAGTATTTTAGAGTACTAGAGATTATGTATATGTAGGTACTAGACATTATGAATTATGTAGGGTATGTGATTCAACTCAGTGTTACTGAATTTAGCTACCTAGCCATCTTAATGTATTCTGTTGTATTAGTTTCAAATACATCTTAGGTAATAGTGAATATTCGGTGGCTTCTTCCTCATCATCCATTTCCTCATTTTTTTAAGCAAAAATAACCTTGGTTTTCTTTTGGAAACCTAATACATCCCATCTTAAATCAACCATGTGGCTTGAGAGGAGAGGCCCCATCCACAGGAAAGTCCAGCAGAGCATCTTGCTTCTGACCACAGTGACTGGTTAAGGAATAGACATTTACTTGTTGCCCAATAGAATGTGAGAAAATTGCTAAAGACGCCTATGAATAAAGTCTTCATTCTTCTCTGTAGGAAGTTCAAGAACTTTCACCAGACAATGTGAGAAGAGTGTGAGGTTCATCACTGCTGCCATGAGAAGATCCAGCATTAAAATGAATCCAGCACCTGGTGGACAGAGCTGCAAGGATCAAAAGGGAATCACTACCTTGATGGCACCATGAACCATAAAGTAAGTTTCCACTCAAAATTAAAAGTCTGTGTGCAATTAAATTACACGATTCTATGTATATATCCCTCAGTTTTTCTTTCTTAATCTACATTAGTTTAGGTTTTCTATTATTTGCAGCAAAAGGCCTCCTAATGTAAGGAAGTAAGTTGGAACACTGGAGGAGGTATTGTGTTCGGGAAGTCTAAATTTTGGATCAACTTTGCTGTTACTTCCATTATATCAAGCAAGTTCTTTAACCTAATCCTTTAATTATTTTATCCTTTTGTCTTAGTTAATTTCTCTTTGCTGTGACAAAATTCCCAAGCTGAAAGGAAGAAAGTTTTATTTTGGCTTTCAATCCACAGTTGGCTGGCTCCAATGTAGGGTGGCATGACAGAGGCCATGGCAGAGGAGGAGAAGCTCATGGAAAGGCAGGCAGGAAGCAGTGAGCCCTCAAGGCCACACTCACGGTGACCCACATCTTCCCACTAGGCTCCACCTCCAGCATCACACCCACCTATAAACCCATTGCCAGACTGACAGTATCACACACTGTGGTTAGTCACCTTCCAAAAGCCCTAGACCTATGAACACATGAGGTTTTTAGGGTACATCTAGTTATAAGCCATAATACTTGTCTATAGGAAGAGAATAAATTATATATGATTCCTAAGACATACTACAGTCTGTCTAGACATCTTTCAACTTCATTCCTCTTTTTTGGGCATACAAGATGACTCTATTTCCTTGTCTACCATGTAGTTCAGTTTGGGTACTGTGACTCAATTCTGGAAAACAGAATTAAGATCAAAGTGATGGAAACCACATCAAGGTCTAGCTTTTTAAAATATTTCAGTTCATTTCAGAGTCCTTGCTTTAGTGACTATGAAGGCCAAGTATTGAGGGTGATAGTAGAATCCTGGGTCCCTGAGTCTTACATAGAATAGCACTCCTTAGGAGATTGTACAACCCACAGCAGACTCTAGATGAATAAGAAATAGATTGCATTTTGTGTAACAATAGAGATTTAAGAGGATTTTCTTAAGAATTAGCTATATACTAAGATTTTTATTATATAAACTAAGTTTAGATTGGGTTGACAGTAGTAAAACATGCAGAATTTCTATTTAAATTATTATATAAATCTGAGGGAGTACATTAGTACAATTAAAACACATTTATCAATGCAGAAGAAATGTTAATGGAAGAACAAAATATGTTGGGAAGTTTTCCACAATGCTTTATTGATATTTTGTGAAAAATAGGTTGAAAACTTGAAAAGGATTTTTTTTACTGAATGGGATAGAATAAGGTATGACAATTTAGGGTGACGTCATCTAGGTATGCCATACATAGGCTTAAATCTACCCTCTGTAGGTGAGAAGCCACAGCAGAATCTTGAGAGGTTAAGGTACGATTAAGGTTACTGCCTGAGTGGTGAAATGACAGAGATATAAAGAATCTTTTAAAAATCAACGTTGGACAATTTATCCCACAAATAAGCAGCAGGAGACATTTAATTAGTAAACTGAGTCATATACCAATTTGGACATTTTAGCTGAGTCTTCTAAATAGGGTTTATTTTGATAAAAAAAAAAAGAGTTAGCTGGTGGTTTTGATAATAAGTATATAGGCTCTGCCATAAATTTATCAGTTAAATCTGCTGTTATTAGTTTTAATGGAAATTTTTTTAAAACATAAAATACTGTATTCTAGAAATTATTATATTTTGCAACTATTAAACTTCCAATACCAAAATTTAGATTTGTACAGTAAGCTAAAGAGATTTAAGGTAAAATAAAGGAACTGGGGACACAGCTCAGCGGCACAGTGCCTGCCTGGCAAGAGCAAGGTCATGAGTTTGATTCCCAATACAAAAAGTAAATAAAAGATAAAGTGAAATAAAGGGATTTTATTTAGTTAATATCTTTAGTTTAAAAATTTTAGAACCCATGTGAGCAAAAATGTTTGAAAGCCATTATAGCTCACTAACATTTACACACCTATTCCCATTCTGAGATGAATCAATATATACTATACTATGCTCCAAAACATTTCTGAAAGCCAAACCCTATTATACAATTAGAATTCTTGGTTTCCAGTAACAGAAATCAACATGAGCTGATTTAAGCAGGACAGAAATGTAGTAAAAGGTATTATGTAGCTCACATATGCTGGCGAAAAATTTAGAGGTTAAGTAACAACCAGGTAGCATATCCTAAACATATAGCACAGTTATGGGTAGTCACAATCCTATTGACTCCACTGCCAAACAATACAGACTAAAAAGTCTGTGCCTTTATACAGCTCACACCATCTATGCACCTGACTGCCCCCAACTGCCATCCAGATAATGCTCCTTTATGAACTGTTTCTCTATGGCTAAAGTGATTATCACAGTATGTTGTCTGTGGGCCCTCCTACTTTACAGCACTAACCCAATATCAAGTCTGAGGTGGTCTCAGTGCGCACACACACACACACACACACACACACACACACACACACACGAAGGTATCTGATACATTGAGCTGTATCTATCAAAACTCATTAGTAGAGCATTCTAAAGAAATTTTAAAAAGTTCTAATGGTAAGCAGCTGAGAAGCAGTCAATGTCCTCTACAAGTAGCTATCTTTAATTTGAATTACTTTCTTGTTTAAAAGAAAAAAAACCCTCTCCTAGGAATTTGTTTCAATCCATTGCATTACTATGATGAGATGTCTATAATTTTAAATTTATTTTTCTGGAGCATATATTAAATGCAGATCATTTTCTATCATGTGCATGCATGCAAAATTCTATTACATGAGTTATCACATGGAAAAACATCTGCACTCTCTTGATTGAAATTTCAAAAACAGTAAGGAAGGGAGAGAAGAAGCAGCAGAGACATTCTTCTGACATCTAATCTATTGTTTTGCTTGTTTAATTATTCTTGATGCAACATGTGAAGTTCAGAAGAAAAGAGCCATCATCTCAAAGTTGGTCAAAGACGGGCATTATGATACTTTGTGAAGCTTCTCAGGATGATGGATTTGTTAATATAGATGTAAAGGTTTTAGAAATCTCATTTGATTATGTTGGAGAACAAGATATTCGAACTTCCTGTGAAGAAACAAATGTTTTAGGTTTTGTATGCCTCTGTTTTTAATTATGAAACACCGCTGTTGTACCGTGACAGAACCGTATACAAATTATTGGTTTGTAGCTGTGTACCAGTACAATTTACTTACCTAAAGTTTTGGTCTCTGGGCTGTAGTTTGCCAGCTCCTGTTATAGGTGGAAACTGAATATACCAACACAGAGTCCTTTTATTGAAGAAGAAATAGACCAAAAGCAGCAGAGGCAGAAAAGTGCTAAATGTTTCTTCCTCTTTGTAACTGTCCTGACCCGGATTCCAAGGAAGGATCACAAGTGCCCAAATCTGAATAGCCATAAATGACCCTTTGTCTTCATCATAGTCTTTACATCCCTACGTTACTGGGCAATAACAATGTCTATGGTGACATAGTAGAGTGGAGCTCCAGGTTCAAAGACCAGCTCTGTCAATGAAATGACTTGGAGCAAGGGTACAAACACCAGAAAAGAAACCAGCAAAAACCACAAGAGTGCTTGACCAATAACACTGAAGATTTAGGTAACACTGAACATATATCATTCCCACTTCTCCAGACAGTGAAGTACCCATCTTGTAACAAAGACAGTATGCAGTTGACCCTCTGTATCTGTGGGTTCTGCATCTATAGAGTCAATAAACTAAGTACTGAAAATATTTGATGGGAAAAAACAACTGGGATTATTCTGAGTATGTAGAGACTTTTTTCTTGTTATTGTTCTGTAAATAATGCAGTATAACAACTACTTACATGACATTTACATTGTATTTGGTATTATAAGGAATCTAGAGGTGATGTAAACTAAAAATATGAGAGGATGTACATAGGTTATATGGAAATACTATGCCATTTTATAGGAGGAACTTGAGCAACCACAGATTTTAATATCTAAAGTATGTCCTGGAACAATCCCCTACAGATAGCAAGGAGTGACTATAATTAGAAAACTACCCAGGTCAGTTTAATAGTACATTGAGTTAAAGAAACCAATCTATTTAATGTTACCATGGAGGAAATTCTGGGGAGAAATTTAAATTCAGAAGGGTGTTGTGCCAGGGAAAGATGGTAATGAGCAACAGTACTTAATTCTGTTTATAATGAACTGAGCTTGCTTGTAATCTCTTGGATACAATACAGTCATTTCTTCCAGTGATTTTATTTGCTCAAAATTCAATAAGATAATAAATTAAGAAATCACATATCTGTATTAGTTTTCTATTGCTCCCATCACAAAGTACCATAAACTGAGTTATGGAAAACAACAAAAGTTTATTATACTACAGCTGTATTAGTCCGAAGCCAGTATGCATCTGAGTGGACTAAATTCAAGGTGTTAGCAGAATGAAATCTTTTCTGGAGGCTCCGTGGGAAAACACACTTCTTGCTCACTGAGACTGCTGATAAAATTCAGTCTTTTGCCCTTATAGCACCAGTGTCCCTATTTTTTGCTGTGGTTGTTGGCTGTAAAGTAAGGGCAGCTCCCAGTTTCTGCCAGTCTCCACATTCCTTGGCTCATAGTTTCCCTCCTGCGACTTCAAATACAAAGTCTTGTCACATCACACCCCTCAGACCCACTCTCTGTCTTCTCCTTCCCACTTTAAGGACTCGTGGGATTACAGTGGGCTCACCTTGATAACCCAGAATGGTCTTGAATTTAAACACAAGTGACCTAAAACCGGCCTGCAGATGTCCTTTGGGGGAGCATTGTTTTGTCTATTATTCCCACTAGTGTTGATACCTGAAAAATGCAAACTTGTCTTAGAATATTAGATTTCAATTCCTCTGAGCTTGGAAAAAAGTCTACCTACCAAACTGGACAACACTAGAGCTGGGAATTTAGCTCAGCAGCAAAGCGCCTGCCTGGCGAGCGCAAGGTCTTGAGTTTGATTCCTGGTACAGGAAGAAAAGCAAAACAAAAAAACAAAAACAAAAACTAGACAATACTTATGGACATATGCTTTGAGCTATAGACTATAATTTTACCTCATAAGATGGTCACTTTTTTTTAACCATCTGGTGAAAGGTTTCTGAAACTCGATAATAAAAATGCAGTTGGTGTAAATTATTCTTTGTGTCACATTTTTAGAAGGAAAAACATATTTTGAACTGTAAAATGTATTCTCAAACTAAAGAACTTTATCCTTAGTTCTGGTTTTTAAACAGCCCATAGAAACCCATTGGCCTAAAGCATATACTACAGGCACCTGCCCCTTTGTAGTTTAAAGGACAAAAATTGGTAGAAACAGGCTTTATTGACTTCAGTCGATGCTTTGTAGAGTGGAGAACATCTCAGTTATGTAACTCCTAAGTTATGGTCCTGAACACTGGGGCTAGCCCAGGTCTCTATCCACCTTCCTTTCAAAAAAAGGTAATAGTGAATCCATAGTAGAACCATGTTTGCATAGAACCCGTTACATTGCTCTGTTTTCATTAAATGTTAAAAGATGCTCTGTCTCTATTAAGTTGAATATTTGAAATTGGGGGAAGCATTGACTACTTGATTTTCTTAATGTTTTATAGAAAAGTAAGACTCAGGCTGGTATGAGAAAAATTAGGTAAAACTGTGAAAAGGTGTTACTCCTCTTCATCTAATTATTACCTTTTTACTCCCAGAATAGATATTTTTTAAACATGCTAATTTGAGGGAAAAGAAACATCAGATGCACCTTTTACATTTGTAAAGCAACAGATGAAAAAAACAAAAACTAAAATTTTAAAATGTATTATGCCATCGTGGCCCTAAATATAGTATGTAGTAATTTTTTGGATCTTTTAGAAGCTTGATGAGGAAAAGTGCCCTGAAATTAGTCAAGGTCTGTGAGGTTTAAATTATTGCCTTCTTTACTCTACCTCCACTGTACAAAAAATACTTCGCTAAAAGCCTGGGCAAGATCTAACAGCATAGTAGTTTTGTATTTAAGGTTATTTCCCCACAACACTTTAGGCATAAGAAATGTAGTGGCAATATAAAGTTTGTAGCCTTTCCAATAAAGGTTTATAAAACATTTCTTAAAAAAATAGTCACCTTATTATTGTTATCCAAAGCACCAAACTAAAATCCAGTAAGCCTTCACTGCAGAATTTCTGTAACCATCAAGAGTCACCGAGCTTCCTAATCTAAATGATGAAAAATCTTGAAAATTCCTAGATTTACTTTCAGTTTTCAGTATGTATGATCCAAATTCTTAAAAGAAAGAAGGTAAAGATGGGAGATTAGTACTATTTTAGTTACAGAAACAGCAGAACTTATATAATGAAAACGTACAGGAAATAGTAACTGACTTTTTTTCACCTTTCTGCTCCACATCTTTTAATGTAATTTCAGGCATTTGCTTTCCACTAGTGACCTGAGGTTACTTTGTGTTTAACTTTTGTCAACATAATTCTTACATATCACTCTCACCCCTCCATTTATGTTTCTTTGCTTTCTCATATCCCACATAGCTTAACCTTGTATTTTTCTCCAGATAAAACAGCCTTGCTCTTTCTTGCCATATGATGTCTGCGACAAGTCTAAAGCAATCTACGTTAGACAGGTTCATGTTGCTACAGTGAAATACCTAAGGTAGGCTACTTATGAAGAAAAGGTTTATTTAGCTCATAGTTTTAGGTATTCGAACCCAAGAAGAGGTGGGCCATTAACCACTTCTGGTGAGGTTGGTGGATGGCAATGGTGCAAGCACATGTTGGAGGCAGTGGTCACATCATAAGCCAATACAGAGAGAACTGAGACTCACATTTCCCAACTCCCTTCAAGGGCTTGCTCCCAGTGAGCTAAGAATCTCCCACCAGACTCCATCTCTTAAAATTTCTTTTGCTTCCCAATAGTGTTACTCCAGGGACCCACCTTTAACACATGGACTTTTGAGAGACACTATCCGTATCAAACCATAGCATAATCTATCCCTTCAGAGTAAATTATAGCACGCAGGAGCGAGTCCAGGTTTAAGATTCCAGAGACCTACGTTAAAATAATTTCCACCATCAATATGATTTTGGCATGCATGCCAAAGTCACAATGAAATGGATAGTATAATTTTACCTGTATTGTAGCCCAAGCTATTAAAAGATAAACTAATCCTCAAAAGCCCAACAAAACAACAAAATGCAACCAAGTGGGTTCAGCTTAAAGTAATATTCCTTTATCTGCTTTGCTGTAATGATAACACACTCATGGTAATTTATTTAAAAATATGAAAATCTTCAAGTGTGCTCTCATTTTTTTTCATGCTACTTAATTAAAACTGCCCCACGTCATATGAATTCAAGCAGCAAGCTAAGGCAAAGTCAGAATTGTAACAACTGCCTACCCCCAAAATTAGCTGATGTGAAAAAAAAATATGAACCACAGGCATAGATAAGCAAAATAGCAGCATGTTACCTCTATTTAATCTTGATTTTCAGTGAAATATTAACACAGTCTGCTTACAATACAAATCAGTTCACATGTTACTGTTAAGAAGGGAGTAATATTTGAATAACAGGGAATGTTAGTTGGATCATATATAATGTTTTGTAGTATTTGAATGTCTTGTGATGCATTACAGGTAAAGGACAAGTAATTTAGTTGAATCCATGATTGCACAAGGCCTAGATAAAAACAGCACTCAGATGATGTCTTCTCACTGAGCAGCACCTCATTCTTCCATGCCCTTGACTCAGTCATGTGGGAGGACTTATTCTGTAGCTTTCCTAGATCTTTGTGAAAAAGCAACATCAGTGAATCAGCTATTCATCCCTAGAACCTCTACATTTCTTAGTTTGCAACTACTTCTCTACCTACCACATCCGATGGTGGTGTTCTTCTACACTTCCTTCCGTCACTCATCAGTATCTACCCTTCCACAAACTGTCATTTTTGGAGGAAAACATTGGGGATGGAACTCAGAAAGTGCTAAGCTACAACCCCAGCCCTTTTTACTTTATTTTTCTATTTTTGAGACAGCATCCTGCTAAGTTTCTCAGAGTGGCTTTCAAGTTGTAATTTTCCTTTCTTTGCCTCGCAGGCACCTGGAATTACAGGCATGAACCACTGTGCCTTTCTCCGTAAAGTTTTTTTTCTTTAAGCTTGTCAACTTTTTTGAAACGTAAAACTTTGTAAATTGTCAGTATTTCATTATTTGTTAGCAATTTTGTATGTGCTTTTCAACAAGCTTGTTTCTCCATTTGGATCATTATTGTCTCTGTTAATGCCACAGTTCAGTGGTCCCTAAACTTTGCTATATATTAGTCACCTAGGATGTTCACAATCTTGAAGCTCAGTCTCTCCCCTCACAGTTTTACTCAGAATGTCTGTGTAGGGGATCTAGGCAGCAACAGTAGCTTTAAAGATCACCAGGTGAGAAAAAGAAGCAGCAAAGATTGATAACTACTGCTCAGTTTTTTAGGTTTTAGTGGGTCATTCCCAGACCTACTATTTCTTTAGGTTTTTATTTTAATTGAACCATTTAAGAAAAGTGAAAATTTTCAGAAATGTACATACCATACTATAACTAAAAAACATATTACCATTTTTTTGTTTCTTCAGTCTGAAGTCTGAATGTTGGTATCTCCCCAATATTATTGGTTCTTTTTTTGTTTGTTTGTTTGTTTTTTTTTTTTTTTTCTGGTACCAGGAACCAAACTCACGACCTCACGCTTGCCAGGCAGGCGCTGTGCTGCTGAGCTAAATCTCCAGCTCCTACTCCCCGGTATTCTTAAGTTGGACCCTAATACCTGATATGGTACTATTAAGATACGAGGGGATGGAGATGTAACTAAGTGGTAGAGGGCTTGCCTAGCATGTGCCATGCCCTGAGTTTCAACTCCAGCACCACACACACAGACACACAAAGAGATGGTAATATCATACTGGAGGTAGTTGGAAGTGAGGTTTTGGGGAAGAGATTAAGAGCAATCATGAATGGGATGTACGTCCTCATAAAAGAGGTTGAAGGTAGGTGCGTTACTGCCTTCCACTACATGAGCATGGAGCCAGAAGGTGCCATGTACAAGAAATAGGCCTTTACTAGATATCGAATAGGCTGGCACCTGGATCTCGGACTTCTTAGCCTCAAAAAGAGCAAGTTCTGAATTGTTTATAAATGCCTCAGTGTAAGATATTTTATTGTAGTGGCCCAATTAAAGTCTTACTTCTAAAAAAAAAAAAACTTACCAAAATTCTAACAAATATTCATCTTCCCTTTCCTTATTTAAAATGTGTTCCCAGTTTATCCAATCAGAAAATAAAGCACTGGATGAAATGCTGTATTAAAATAAGCTTTGGGCCCAAGAAAAGAGTTACTTATGATGTAGTCTGTGTCCTTGAATAACAGCTGTTAACATTTATTCAATGGTTTTTATATACCAGGCTGCCCAAGAATTACTGTATTTTCTCAGCAACTTGATACTGAGCTTTTTAACTTTGTGTGTGTGTGTGTGTGTGTGTGTGTGTGTGTGTGTGTGGTGCTATGTGTTGAACCCAGGGCCTTGTGCATGCTAGGCAAGCCAGCAAAACATCCTACCATGCAGGTATATCCCCAGCCCTGAGTCAGCATTCTTCAATACTATGCTACACTACTTCTTAATTAGTCCTTCAATTGCTGTAACAAATGGAGTTTAAAATACAAGTCTTTATTACTAAATGGAAAAATAACTTATGTGACAAACACTTTGTAATTTATAGTGTTGAATGAACTTAAATTTCCTTCTCAATTATATTTATCCATAAATTGGAATTTTCTACCA
>NW_004955432.1:23817253-23825669 GCF_000276665.1 Chinchilla lanigera
GAACTCATGAACTTGCGCTTGCCAGGCAGGCGCTGTGCCGATGAGCTATATCCCCAGCCCTGAGACCCTGTCTCAAAACCAAAAAAAGTAAAATAAAAAAGTTTCTTAAGAAAAAGAGGGCGCTGGGATTCAGCTCAGGGGCACAGCGCCTGCTTGGCAAGCACAAGATAGTGAGTTCGATTCCTGGTACCCGGGGGGGAGAGGGAGGGGAAAGAACCTTAAGGGGGAACGACATTTTCTGGAATGATACACAAAATGTTAGCTATGGCAGGATCTAAGGAAGATGAGGTCCAGAGTTGAAATGCCTTATACAAGGACCAAAACATATATTCTTTACTTGGACTTAGTTTCTTTAAAGACGCTGACAATGTCTGCATTTTAGAGCACCTCTAGAGCCAAACGCCTAATTTTTCACTGTTGTTCTGCAGAATATAACCCGTGCGCTTACAGCGTGTACGACTTTGTGCTAGGGCGTTTGGCTTCTTTAATTTTCAACCCGTGCTGCTAAAGACTAGGGATTCTGTTTCCTACATTTCACAAAAGAACAAAATATCTCTGTGAGAACACCTCGTTCCGTTTCTTTCTGCCTCGTCTTCTCACATTTTCCCCTATTAACTCCTACCACGCAGTCGGCCCTTATGCTAGCAGGTTCGCTCTCCAGCCTTCTACCGCCCACCCCACCTGCAAGAACTGCCCTCTTTTCTTTTCCGCTTCCGGACGGCTTTTGTCCCTCTCGGCTTCCGGATCACTGCCAGGAAGTCCTGCGGAAACTCTGCGCACGCGCTCTAATAGCCCACTTGGCTTCCTGTTTAGTTGGCTGGCTCTTTCCAATTTCCGACCCGAGTCCACGGTAGCTTGGCAAATCTCGCGGTGTTTGTTGAGGGCGGCGGGCGCGAGCCAGTGCTCGTTTCTGGCGGGCCCTTTTAGCTCTTGTCGCCGGCATCTGTTGCCCAGAACCTGCGGGCTGAGCAACATGACGTCCGCCTTGGAGAACTACATTAACCGTATCCTCTGGCCGGCTGACCGAACCGACGCGGTGGTGTCTGTACGGAGGGGACCCGGCGGGAGGGCCTCGGTCTGCGTGCGCGGGGGTGCGGCGGCCCGGCGCCCTCGCTTTCTGCTCGAGACGCCAGCGGGAAGGAGCCCCGTGGCTGCGCATGCGCGGGGTCGGGGGCGGTGTGGCCGTGTGAACCTGCGTGCTGCGCTTGCTTTGTCGCAGGCTCTGCTCGCTGTTCGGAGGCCGCAGAACCGTGAAAAGCGGCCCGCAAGCCGCCCTCCGCCCCTCCCGCCGCAGGCCCCAGCCCGGCCGGTGAAGACCCGCGTTCCGCGGGTTGTGCCGTCTCGGGACAGTACCGCCCCCTAGCGGCCGTGCGCGGGGCTGCCGCACAGGGAAGCGCCGAGGTCTCGCGCAGGCGCGTTGTCGGGCTCTTGGGATTGCAGAAGCCCGGTCCTGGAAGACAGTAGTCTTCGTGAAATCGTACAGCGTTGCTTAAGTTAGACTCACTCAGTTTTAATTTCCAACATAAGGAAATAAGCCCAAGGAAGGGGGAATGTCTTGCCCAGGAGCACAGATCGGCAACATCCTCAGTGAGAAAAGGGCCCACACATCCCAGCTGCTTTGAGACGGGGTACGTTAGCGCATGGAGCGGGAGGTTTCCTCCTTTGGTTATGCAGTTATCACAAAAGCAGAATTTAGAGAAGTTAGACACTTAAATTCTTATGTAGTGAACATAATGAGTGCATTAAATAGGTGGACCCTAAATGTCGTCTTTTTTTTCCTAGTAATTCAAACCACTCTTAGCAGAATCTTAAGTTTTCAGTTTGTACTCCCTAAGAAATGCCTTCCTTGATTCAGTGACCAGGAACCGTTGCTGTTATTACTTCTGACGGGAGAATGATCGTGGTAAGTGGCTTTGTCATTCTTCGCTTTCTTGTAGACTTCCTGGCTGTAAAGTTTTGGATGCACCTTCTGAGGTACAGTCCAGTCAGTGCACTCGTGCTGCAGTTTCTTTGGTTCTGCTCTTTACCTTTATCGCATTGCTGCCAATCCATATTTTCTTCACTAACAAAGACTGGGTGTACGCTATGTGCAAAGCTTTTTGGAGATACCCTAATATATTTATTTATTCTATTTTTCGGTTTGTTTGTTTTTTTTCCATTCAGTGCCCTGACATTTGCTATATAATACTTTTTTAAGTTTTGTTATGTTTTTTAGAAACTTGTGAGTTACATGCTACATGGGTGTTCAGTCATTCATGTAACAGTAGTAGGGATCAAGTTTGGAAAATGTGATGTCATTGTGTGAAAATCTTAAGAGTATACTTACATGAACTGGGCAGCTGTGATATCACTAGGTGATTTAATCTCATAGGAGCACCATTGTACTTGCGGACCATCCTTGAATCAAATGTTGATATGTGGCACATGACTGTAATTTAACCCTTATTTTCTCCTTCTGTAGTTTGGCTTTTATTTTCTTTTCTAATCGTTGTAGTTATTATTAGTGAGTCATCCCTGTTACGTGCAATTATTGAGTGTGTGTTCTGGGTCAGGCACTTTGTGTGTGTCATATTTGGTCTGCAGTACAACTTTGTAAGAACTGCTCTGTGTTGCAGGTTAGGACCCAAACTCAGAGAAAGTGAGTGCCTTGGCCAGAGTCACAGCATAATTTGCAAAGCTAAATGGGGATTTTAATTAGGTTTGATTTCAAAAACAGAGTTGTAACCTTCTTTCTTCATTTTTTTTACGCTTTTCATATTGTATTTTGTCAGATATGAGCAGCTTAAAATACTTTAATCTCAACACTTCAAGAATCCTGCATTTGTAAATAATGTTTTATTTTGTGAAAACCTTGTTTAAATTTCTTTTGTTAACAGGGGAGATATGAATTTTATAGAAGGAAAGTTATATATGAGTACTTAAATTTCAGTAGTCCTGTATTTGACACACAGTTATTTATTAGGATAGGTATGTTTAAAATGAAACAGGCTGTTGATGGGTGCTTATCATAACAGCTGTTTGCTAAGTAATATAGTAAGTGTTCATCTTGACTCTCTTCCCAATTTTAGGTTATGATTTTCTCTTTATTTTATACTGATTTTATATATTTCTTTTTCAGAACATAAAACAGTTTGATAGTAAGTTTGAGGGCTTAACCAGTAAAAGGTGATATAAATTAGTTTCTTCAGAATTTTATTGCATCTGAGTTACTGTGTTTTGCTAGATCTGTATCTTTCTTTATTTAAAAACTAACCATCTTTCATAAAGTTTTACCTTACTATGTCCTTCACGTTTGGGTACTAATTATTGCAGTCATATTTGTATCTACTGGGTTATTGGGAAAATTTCATAATAAATACGGGTGAGACACAAAATACTGGCAGTTAGTAAGCACTTACTAAGTGTTAGCTGCTTGAAGTTTGTATATATTTAATGGGACAGATTTGAATGTCTGACATACTTAGATGTTTACAGTAGCATGATGTATTTGTTTAGTGTCTGACTCTGGAACTAATAGCTAATAGCCTTTTTGTTTTTGGAATCCTGGATCTGATATTCAGTAGAGCATGAATAAAAGACATTCAAGGGTCTCCATTTTTCTTCTTTGAAATGGGTATAATTATAACTTGACCTTAAAGGGTAGAGATTAGATGTGTACAGTGTGTTTATCACAGTACCTTATACACAGTACTAGTATATAGCATGCAGTGATATTTTTACATTGCTATAGCTGGTATGTGTACATATGGCTCTCCCTTATTTCAATACCATTTTCCCTTATATTCCCCTTGTTTAGTTTGTATTCTCAGAATGTTTGCTACTGCACTGTAAGAGCTTTTTACTACTTAGTTGGAAATGCTCTAGTGCAGGGGTGTCCTTTGTAACTTTCAGTAATTGCACAGTAGTTGGATGTGTGATGCAGATTTTTTCATGTCTTAAACAAGCAAGAAGTAAGTTCTGTGCTCTAGAATGCTGTTGTTTATTTCATAGTTGACTTGTAGTTCAGATAGGTATCTGCCCAACTACTAAAATGGTTCTAAGGTTGTATTTGCACGTTCGTGTTAATCAGTATATTTCTTCTTTTTTTCTGGGATATTTTCTTTTCAGGGTACACTTAAAGGTTTTGACCAGACCATCAATTTGATTTTGGATGAGAGCCATGAACGAGTATTCAGCTCTTCACAGGGAGTTGAACAAGTGGTACTAGGATTATACATCGTAAGAGGTGACAACGTGTAAGTAAAATACGTCTTTGAAGTTCAGTTAAAATTACACTACAGGTGTACTTCCCTGCTTTATAAAGGAAGAGATTTTCCCAAAAATATCATACTATATCATTCATATATATTAAAGAGAAATATGCGTTCATGTATTTTGTAAGTGTGGCTTTTTTTATATTGGCTTATATTTGCTTGAAGTAAGGCAAAACTATAGATTTTATATTAAGATGCTTCAGGAGCAAACAAAATGATCGCTTTTCAAATTAAACTTTTACCTGCTGAGATTTGTCTGCCTTTCTAAAGTTAAGTGGCTAGAGTCCAAGAGGCTCGCCATACACTAAATAGTTTATTTCTGAGGCTTCTGAAAATGTTCTGACTAGTCTGCATTTCATACAAGATCAGGTTGTTCAGGGTGGTATGGCTATAGACCACTAGTCTAGATTTCACAGGAACATAAGTACACTCCTAGGTTCCAAAGCTAGAGTTTGAAAAATCTTTTGAAATCTCTTTGTTTAAGCAGTTTTAAATAAATATGCTTATTCATAATTCATGAATTTTTTTTAGTGTAATTTTTTTCTTTTTTAGTGGAATTGACAGGCTTACAATAGCCCCATGTTTATCCTGTGACATTAGTTACCTTGGGACACCCTGATAATTTAGTTTGAAAATATTTTAGAGGTAGCAATTTAAGGAAGGCAGGTAACCATGTAGAGCAGAAATGTTTCTGATGGTGGGAATGTTGTATATTGAAATTTTTCAACACTACCTGTATGTGGCTATTGAGTATTCAAAAGGTGGCCGGTATGCCTAATTTATGAATATTAATCAGCTTAATTATTAATAGTTATATGTGGCTAGTACTATTGTGGTAACTGACTAGACTATTGAAATCATTTTCTAGTGATAGAATTAAAATATGAGTGGAAAGCAACAAAAGATACAGTAGCAATTTTGGTTATTATTTGATCTTTAATCAAAATCAGGAGTTTATAAAATATTCTATAGAGTAACTTGTAGGTAAAGTTAGAAGGTGAGCTGTAAAGACTGAGAAGACAGATAGGGGAGAAGTCCCCTGCTCAGAACAACACTGATCTTTTATATTGGAATTGTAACAGTTGATTTTAAGGTTTATCCTACCTTAATTAAAAAAAATTTTTTTTAAACCTTAATCCTATACCCAGTAGTGTGATGCAGCCAGGTTGTACTGGCTCCATGAAGGCAGATTGTTATATTTTCTGGAATTTTGGAAGCTAATTGGTAGTTATCTTGTTAATACCTTGAAATTGTCTGAGGTGGGAGTATTTGCATGATGGATATTATATGAGTAAATGCTGCAAATAAGTCTTTTTTTCTGTGGAGAACTGGTTTTTAAACATTTATCAGCACTCCTTTAACATTGGTTTCTGTAATAATGTTACCTACAAATTATTTCTCCTTGAGTTTTTAAAAAATTTATATTAATACATGTTAGAAGTACATAATGATTACATTCATCATGGGCAGTGGTACATGTAACATAATACATCTTAATTCTGTTTATGTCCCCTTCAATTCCCTTTTCTTCCTTTTCTCCCTCCATTTTTTTGGTCCCTTTCCCATGTACAAAAGATTTGTGACTTACATGTATAATTCACTAGCTGATGAAAATTTTGTTTACTTTCTACCTTAAGTACTTTTTACTATGCCTTCTCATTTTTACATGGTTTGGAAGAATGGAACTAAGTGCTTTGAATGGATTTATAAGATTTTAGAAATACAGATAAATTTATTTCAGAAATGTGTTTAACTCTTGACTCTTCATAATTAATTACAGTGCAGTCATTGGAGAAATTGATGAGGAGACAGATTCTGCACTTGACCTGGGGAATATTCGAGCAGAACCTCTAAACTCTGTAGCACACTGAGGAAAGACTGCAAGCACTAGACATCTGTAAATCTTGTACAGAGACTGTTCCGAGGATGGTGTTCAGAATTTTTATGAAATTGTTAATTGTGGATTTTGACTTCATTTTGACTCATTGTATTATGTAAATCAAAATATTTCTATGTTTTTATTGAAAAAACTTTGTCTAAATTATAAGTGTGGTAGCTTCATTTTATTTTTCTACTGAATGATATGAAAATCTAATGCTTTTAAAAACTTAGAAAATCAGTACTTTCTGATATTTTTATATTTATGGAAAAGTACTTGCAATTTTGAGTTATGAATCATGCGTACAAGTAAGTAGTACAAGGTGTATATATTTCTTTCCAAAGTTTTAAAGAAAGTCACTAGAAGGTAAATTTTCTGATAAAACAATCACTGGAATTTATACCACTGTGCTAGTGGTATTAGTTATACCAGTACTTTTAAAAGTTGCTCCCTAGCACTTAGAGATATGGGCAAAAATGTGTGTAGTTGAGTAAAAAATACCAACAAAGTTTTAATAAATTTAATTAAAAACTAGGACTTGAATATTAAAGATGATCGAGGGAGATAGGATTGGTAGAGAAGATAGTAAAACCCATGGATGATCGATGTTAGATATGAAAGTAATGTGAACATGTTAATACTGAATTTTAACAGTATATTATCTGAGAAGTTGACTCCATATAATCTTAAAAGCCATTGTAATTTTTAACCTTTAAGAATTGGGGAATTTCTCATATCAAAGAGTTTGTTTTTCTATGTGGGTAAATAATACTTAGGTTTATATTAGAGCAGTGCTTGCTGTTGGAAATAGCTTTCCATGATTGTTTCTGTAAGTTGGATTGCAAAGATAAACATGGTCTTTTAAAGAATTCATAGAAACAAGGTTATAAGTAGTATTTAGATAATCCAGGTTAGTCCACAAAAATTGATGAAGAAAATTGATAAGTAGTTGCATCCTTGTAATTCCAGGAAAATTTAAATCATTTTTTAATGTGAAAGTATTTTTTTTTTTTTTTTTTTGTGGTTTTTCTCCAGTACCGGGAACCGAACTCACGACCTTGCGCTTGCCAGGCAGGCGCTTTTGCCGCTGAGCTAAATCCCCAGCCCCTAATATAAAGTATTTAAGATAGAGGTTGGCAAACTTTTTCAGTAAAGGTCCAGTAGTAATTACTTGTAGGCCACGTGGTCTCTGACAGATACTCAACTGTGCTGCTGTAACAAAGCAGGGGTAGATGGACATGTGAGTAGGCACAGGCTGTGCGTGAAGTCACTGCTGCTTCCCAAGAAGACTTCATTTGCAAAAACAGGCAGCAGGCTGCATTTGCCCTGAAGGCCGTAGTCTGCTGACTCTTGGCTTAAACTGCTAGTTCAGTAAGAAGAGAAGTTGGCCAGGTTATATAAATTCTGCAGAGAGCTTGTAGAGTGGATCCTTTCAGAGTTTAGAGATGAGTTTCAGATATTTTTTAATATTTAAAACTTTAAGACATGATAATTTTGGCTAATAAAACAAACCGTGTAAGGAGAGAAATGTTTTGGTTTTTTCGTAGGTCATAACCCATGACCACCTAAAGATAACTTGGTTGGTGCTCAGTGCGGTCTTGCAGGGTTAGATTAGCGAGTCTGCATTGGCTATAAATATTTGATTTTGTAGTATAATGTTTTATAATTTAGTAGTAAAATGTAAATGCAAAGTGGGAAAGTAAATGAGCTTAGAGACTTACAACTTTAAAAAAATAGTTTTTGGAATTTTGTCATGGACATTTATAAATCATTAATACATATTAGACACTGTGTGTGAAGATCTGTAATACCAAGGAACAGAATTAATAAGTTCTTACCCTGTGAAGGTTGCTTTTATTACCTCAGCCACGTCATCTTCACTCAAGGGTCCAAAGGTCATGAGTTAATCACTGGATTAGTTTAGTTTTCTAGGATATAATTTATGGGACCTGCATTCATTCAAAGCAACTACCATGATCTTAAGTGGATGTAATTCATATGAATCATTTTTCTCCATCATTTTTTTCTGCTGTAAGATCACTAAACCTATATAGGTTGCATAACTCTTAAGAATGAAAGCAAAATTGAACGTCACTAGCGAGTTTTTTACCATTAGTTAACAGTTGCCATCTGCTGCCTACTGGTAGCATTTGGAGGGTGAAGGACTTGGGAACTGTTCTTCATCTAGTGTTTGTGTTGTCCTTTTTGTACTTTCTTGGTTCCTTTTCCATCTTTTTTATACATTTAAAAATTACTTTATAGAGTATTACTTGCCAGAAGTAGC
>NW_004955432.1:23831201-23832106 GCF_000276665.1 Chinchilla lanigera
CTGTAATTCCAGCACTCTGGGAAGTTATGGCAGGAGGAGAGCAAGTTTGAGGCCAGTCTAGACAATTTAGCAACTTAGCAAAGAACTTGTCTCAGAATAAAAAATTAAAAGGGCTGGGGAGGTAGCTCATCATGAAGGCCTAGTACCACACACACACACACACACACACACACACACACACACAGGAATATTGTATGTGTTTAATAAACTAATAGTGAATAACCTTCCAATAAATACAGTTCCAGGCCTAGATGGTTTCACTGGGGAAGTCTTCTAAACATTTAGTGTCAATGCTGTAAGACTTACAGAAAATAGAAAAAGACAAGAGTATTTCTAACTTACTATATATGAGCTCTACTCAGAGATATGAAAACTAGACAAAGATATGACAAAATAAAACTACAGACCTGTATGCCTCATAACTACAGATAAAAACAAACTTCAATTCAGTTTTAGCAAACTGAGTGTAGTGGTCCACCGAAGAAGACAGTATGTAATGGCACAGGAATGCAAGGAGGAGTCAGGGTTTGAACACAATTTAGATTTCCCACATCAAGCAATAGAAGCTGCTTGATGCCCTGATAGAAAGAGCATTTGACAGAATGGAGCATGCATGCATGATTGAAAAGGTCTAAACTAGGAATTAAAGGAAACTTTTTCTTTGGGAAAAAAGCACAACAAATGTCATGTTTGACGAAGAAAAGCCATGATCAGGAGCCAGAAAAGATACTGTTACCACCATATTCAGTGTGACACTTGAGGTGCCGGCCACTCAAGGGTACTGTCCTCACATTGACCATTAAAATCAATGGTATTCCAAGCAATATGCTTTGGTAGTAATTTATAAATCAATTCTAAAATGTATGTAGAAAAGCAAAAGAACCAAGAGGATAGACTTTAAGAAC
>NW_004955433.1:0-13904 GCF_000276665.1 Chinchilla lanigera
AGAATTTATGCACACATCATTGCTCCCACTCATGGCAATGCTCGTATTGCCCATGTGAAATAGTATCAGGGCTTTGCCTGTTTCATTTCTGCTTGTCATTGGTGTTCTGTCTTTTCTGTCATTGCTAACCTTCTCTTATTATCATTAAACCTGGCCCTTTTTTGGTTATTAATCAGCTGTGGATTATAGCAATATTCTTATATGCGAAAAGAATAATTTGGGTCTGAGGAGTTATTTGAGTTAAGCCATTATATGTAGTTCTTGGAGTTTATGCCATTTACTTTAGTTGGATAGTAGAGCTTGCTGGAAAATTTCTTAACAAATGTATTAAGATTATATTATCTATTTCTTATGGCTATTGTGAGGAATAAATGATATAATAGGTATTAAAGAGTTGAAAAGAATTCAAAGGTCAGGGGAAAAGGATGGCTTTCTCAAATTCACTTCTTATTAGTGTTAATAAACATTTTTTAACACTAATAACATTCAAGTAGAGTTAATACCAAAAATTCCTAAGGATGACTTTTTGGTCATAAAATAGTTCTTATGGAAGAGGTCTAGTGGGACTGACGGTTCCCATAGATAATAGCATCCATTTGTTGAAAGAGATCCAGGAATGAGTGGGACTCCCCAGTGGACCCATCATGAAATGGATACAGAAGACAGTGATTATTGTCATGACAACAAAGACAAGAATATCGTGATAATTTGTAAAATACGTACTGAGAGCTGGCTATGTTCAGAGCACTGTTTGAAGATTTTTACACAAATCAGTTCATTTAATCCTTACACCTGCCTTATCCTGTCTCATTATCACTCCTGTTTTACAGATGTGGACACTGAAGCCAAGAGAGGATAAGTAACTCATTTCAGGCTAGATAAACAGAATAAAAATGAGTATTAGCCTGCTGGCAAAAATAAGCAGTTGTCTGGTTTCATTTATTCTACACACTAGAATGTGTTGAAAATTGCTAGGATTCTTTATAAAATCACATTTTCTAGTGTAGAAATTTGTTTCTTTTTCCTATTTTATAAATTGCATTCATTGAAGGCTTTAAAAGTTGCCAAAGTGTCTATTTTAGAGTCTAAAATTTAAGAATTCATCCTACAATATGTACTTATCACGTATTAGTGGACTAAAAATTTATGACTAAACTCTGCTCAGGATATTGTGCAATATTTTTATATTATAACAATGGATCATATTGTCTCCTACCAACTGATTGTATAACTTTGTGTTTAAAATTGGACATGAATTATTATGTTAAGAGATCAAAATATATTCCCCCCAAATGACGGGAAGTATGTAAATCACATACTGATTGCTCCGTTATGAATATAGTTTAATAATATCACAAAATTGTACAACTTTGGATAATACATCTACCTACAAAGTTCACATCTACTATACTAATATTGTAAATCTGAAAACCACCATAGACTTTAATACAAATGGAACTGATATTACTTCAAAAATGTGTTGCTCTTAAGGAGAATGGCACGCTGGGGGGAATTTGATGATCTTGATCATATTACTGACCTGGACAGAACCCAGATTCCAGTGTCTGAAGCAAGGAATCCTCAGGATGGTTAGTATCAAAATCTTGTTAATGGGGAGACTTATTTTTTCAACCAGTATAAATCAATCTGCCTTTTACAGACTACTACTTAACACACTCTTGTTTTATACACATACTTACTTGAAATCTCCTAGGAATATAGGAATTTAAGTCATTACAGTGTTCATATGAATGTTTAAGAACCTTATTTGGCTATATACAAATGTGTTTTTTTTTAAATTACATAAAGTCACTTAGCTGTATTAGATTAGATACAGCTAATGGTTTGAATAAAGTTTATATCTATAAAATTATTTAATATTTTCACAAGAATAGATATACTTTATTATTCTCCTTAGTTTCATACATTGGATCAAACTCCTCAGACCTAATCCTATTTTTAGAAACTGAAAGTTTTATGTAATAAATATTTAAAGAACACTGCTACTCAGAAAGAAGCAGATATGCTACTATCAGCTTTATATTTAATAGTTATTTCAGCTTTTTAAGAGAAGTCTACTTATATATAAAACTGTGTGTATCAAATTTCACAATCCAGTGGACAGTGCCAGTGCTGTGGCAGGTGTTTCTGCTGGCTGTTCAAGGCCAAGTTAAAGTGAGATCTGTATTAATTCAAATTAATTTCTTTCTATCTGTCAAGTTCAATTAAATCTCCTTAGGATTTACCTTGGAACCGTGTACAGCGTCTCTCAGTACTTCTGTCAGTGTTAGCCATCAGGATGAGTCACAGCCATTGCTTGACCAAGCTGTTTTCTGTGAAAGCTTGAGAGACTTTTCTCTCCTGGTGACTCTCCTTATACACACTATACACCACAGAATCACTTTCTTCTGTGGTCCCATAATCTCTTTGATCAGAAGAGCACGGACTCAACCAAGTTATATGATGTCACAGCAAAGGTTCTCTTATGTCCTGGGTCCTCATTGACCTTGGAGGATTGGGCCAAAATATTGGCCATCCTCTTATATGTCTAGTGGACTGAGCAACTTTGTTGAACATAATAGTATGTAATAAAGCAAACACTATAAATTTCGATCGTTTTGTTTTGAGGTCATGCATCATTTTTGTTTTTTTTTATTGTTTTGATTTTGTCTTCATTGTTGTTTTGTCAGGTTTTTAATTTTTAAAATAAAAAAAACTATTGCCTATCCTCTTACCCCATCTAATATTTGGTCTACAAACCTCAGTTGTTGAACATCCAGAAGAGAAGGATAATGATATCATATTATAATGGGAGCAGTGTACTTAATTATTAAAATTTTATCTGAATATTAAGCACCTTGAAATATAAAGTTTTCCCAGAGAACTGTTACTTCTTACCAATCATGGATGTTCTAGTAGTTGAATCCCTGTAGAATGTTTACAGACAACAATTACATAGTTTCACAAAGAAAATTTGAAATCTAAAGTCGTAGAAGTATTGTAACATAACAGGCACAATATGTGACATATTAATTTTGAACAGTGAGAGACTTTGAAGTCATAATACATAAACAAAAATATGCATGACATTTATAAAACCAATTTTCACATCATTTTGACAAGCTGGTAACCTTGGTGGAAACATACCCTTAATTTAGATAGCATTTACCTATAAGCCAAATTAGATTATAGACAGTTTCTTCAAAAATCAAAAAAAAGCAAAAAGAAAGATTTGTTGAGCTCAAAACAGCAGTTTACAGCTTGGACAGAAAGACAAACAAAAACATATACACAAGACAATTTGCTTACAAAATTGGAGTGCACTCAAATATATTTGTGGCCAAATTGGATTATAATTTTTTTATAATTTTTAAGTGTGTAATTATAAAAAGACTAGTCATAAATGGGTGTGGTGGTGCATGCCTATAACCTCAGCACTTGGGAGGCTGAGACAGGAGGCTCTTTGAGACTTTGAGACCAGCCTGGTGTACAAAGTGAGCTCAAGGCGAGCCTGAACTGCATTGCAAGATGCTGTCTTACACAAAAAGGCTAGTCAGAACACTTTTATTTTTATTTTTAGTTTTAGTTTTTTGTAAAATCTGTTAGCAGAGATGTCTTATAAGAAGAATTTGGAAAAAAACTAAAACTTTTTATCTATAACTAATATATTTTAGTACTTTTTTTTGTCTTCAGGATACAGCAACTTTTGAGTCCCTTTCTTTTATGTAGCTTTCAGCTTAGTCATTTCCACAAACTCTGTCACATGTTCAGACCCTCTTTTCTTCCAACAGTGTCTGGGGAATCTCTCTATAAGACTTACACCCTGCTATGTACTTAGACCTTTTGTTTTCCTTCAACAGTGTCCTGGGAGCTCTCTATACGGCTTATATTCTATCAGGTAGTAAGACCTTCTTTTCTTCCAGCAGTGTTCTTGGGATCTCCCTCTATAAGACTTACTATAATAGAGGTTAATATTATCACTTGCATAGACTTCCCTTTTTCTTACATCACTTCTGGAATTGTTCTGCAAAACTTAACATAGCAAAGATATATCTAAGGAAATTATAAAGATTTAGGCCAGTCAGAAAATACTGGCAATTTCAGATAGAGGTGCATTCCTGCTTTTAGTCAGTATAGATTTTATTGGCTGCATTCTCTTAGTCACTGAAAATTCTACAAGATTTAAATCTGACTGAGGTTTTGTGTAGTATGGTTTAACACTGAATTTTACAGAATTTGATTTTTATATCTTAGACAAGCTATTGAGTGATTTTTAAGGGTTTCTTTAATCTCTAGCAGCCTATTGGTGCCTTTACTTTGGCTCCCTGCCTGGTAGTACCCCATTCCCTGCGTCCATGTACATGTGACATGCTAGCTCTGTTCTAAGGCTCTGATTATAACCTTAATTTATATATTTTTTAAAAGCCAATTGAGCCAAGGTAATTTTTGTCTCACTTGTGAATCAAATCGGCCTCTATTTGGTTCCTATGATGTTATGATTATGCCCAAGCAGTTCATTACCATCTGTAGATGCTGCAGCCATCTACGATGTCCGAGCAGCGACCTTGTCTGTGCACGTGAAAGGCGGGAGCCAGTGCAGTCTGTGCTGACTCATGCTGACAGAGGCTCAGAGAAGGCAAGCTATGGTTGTCAATTGGCTCCAGGACAAAGGTGCAGGCGCTGGATGCCCTGAGCCAGGACATGCCACCCATGTTCCCTGCTGCAGCCAACATGATGTTTTAAAGCAGGCATTTGGGTTCCTCCCACCCCCTTGTCCTTGCCCAGCTTCTTTGGAATGACAAAGACAGGATTATTCCAAGGACTAATAGAGTTTTCTAAAGGTCCTAGCTGGAATTCATCCTCAACTAATTTGTGTAAATGAATTAGTTTCTCCCTAGTAAGGAGCCACTGATTTATCAAAATAGCCTCCTCCATTTTCCAATGTGAAGGCAGAATTGTTTTGAGGGGAGAAGTTTCAATGGCCCTTGTTTAAAAACCTGGTGATATCCGATACTATGCCTTAGGTGTAGTCCTTATAGACTCTTTGATTCCTTGTAAGTTTTTTCCTAGCTCTTTGTCTTCTTGATAGCCCATGTGAATCATCTTTTGTCTAATTTTAGGACTTGAATCTCTTTCCTTAATTTTTAGAACTGGAATTTGTTTGTTTAAAGTTAAGATCAGAATCACTAGTCAATAGTAATTTCCATTTTTGTAACAAATCTCTTCCCCACAAACTGACTGGAATACGTGCCACATATGGTAAAATTAGACCCTTTTGATGGTCTGTGCCCTCATGCGGCAAGAGTGCAGCACCGGGTAGTACATGTTGACGGGACCCCAGCCCTGTTAAGGAGGTAGGGATGCATTGTGTTGCCCACGTGGCAGGCCATTGTTCTAATGCAAGTACAGATACATCCGTTCCAGGATCTATTAAGCCTTCAAAACATTTTCCATTAATCTTGACAAAACACATAGGCCTGTTTTTAGTCATTTCCTGTGTAAAATAAACTTCACTCTCTGTAGTCTTACTCTGGAGGTCTTGCTCCCTCACGAGCTGTCTATATCTACCAAAAGAAGGTTTACGAGGGGCTGGGGATTTAGCTCAGAGGCAAAAGCGCCTGCCTGGCAAGCGCAAGGTCGTGAGTTCGGTTCCTGGTACTGGAGAAAAACCAAAAAAAAAAAGGAAGGTTTACGTACAGGTAACCACCGTACCGCATACTCTCTCTGTTCAAATATCCATAGCACATGCAAAAACTTTTATCTCATGTTGACAATCACCATCAATCACAGTAGGTACAATAATTATTCTTTTAAAATTTAGATTAGCATATCCCAGTATGAGATCAACTGTTAACTTAGGTGACGGACCCCAAATTCCTGTAGGAATTGGGATGTTTGTCCCCTCCAACAAGAATGACTCTGCAAGCTACAGGAAGATCTAACCCTGCACTTTGTAATTCAACAGGCATACGAACAAAAACTCCTCATGAAGATCATTTTACTGCTGTCACAGACATAAAACTGAATGAAGTGGGTTCCAAGTTAAGAATGTCTCAGGGTAAACGCTTTTTCCTTTACTGTGTGCCTTTGTAAGATTTTTCCCAACTCTTTCCCAGTTGTCAGTATCTACAGTGCCTGTCTGAGGAAACCATGAATTATATTTGGTTATCACTTATAACATTTTTGCGAGGGCTTTTGTCAGCACAGGAGCCCCTGAGAGTTTATGCAGAGGTTGGCCCATGTTACTCCCACAAAGAAACGGCTTGTTCACAGCTGGAAGACATACCTCTAGTCTTTGTGAGAGGTTTCTCTTTCCTCCTTTCTCCAGGCATCCTCAGTGAAGATTTCATACTTTGAAGGCCTTTTCAGCCTCTCCCACTTTTCACTCCAGGTGCACTTACTCACTTGGAATAAAAATTCCCAGGCCAAGTGTTATAAGTCCCTGCTCAGATGCCAAATACAGGGTTAATAACCCTTAGATATTGTGGGCTGCTCAGGCCTGCAATCCTCCAAATGAGTGGATAGCAAAGGCTTAAATAAATGAGACAATTAAATGATTTTAAGGCTCTAGGAGTGTTCAACCCTCTCACATAATTCGAGATTCTCTGGGTGAAGACCAAGAACTTCCCTAGGCAGCCTGAATGAATTTGGTTTTCAAGTAAAGCAGGGGGATACTGAAGACAATTCAGGAATCTGGGCAGGACTTGGGAATCCCTTTACAGACTTCTCCAATAATACTTTATGTTAATTTAAGAGAACTATGTTAACTCCAGGAAGGCCTTCACCAGGAGTGAGATGCCTGCAGCTACAGTCTGCTTTTAGTTAGTTGGGTTTGGAGGCAAAAGACCTCAGCTGGGGCCTTGTCTTGTCCTTTGAGGTCTCATGGCTACATTCACCGTTACAGGCCTCAGTAGGGACCAGTGACTCACAGTAAACATGCAAAGCCCATTGGTTCATTTAAGTTCTGCTCAGAGTGGCTTCATAGTGGTCTCCATGAGCTTATCCAAGTCAGGAGAAAGGGACAGACAGAGAAACCATTACAGGGAGATCCTGCCCTTCTCTGAGGATGAAGGCCACATGCTCTTCCTGTGATAGGATTGTGGCTGGAATCAGCTTGTCTCCTAGCTTAGCACCTCAGACCTGGTTTCTCATATCTACCAAGGGTATGGGAATCCTGGCTAAATCCACCATCCACAGGGGCATGGACCATGCAGCCACAATATTACTCCCTTTCAGAATGGTAGCTCCAGATCAGGCAGAGTGCACACTGAGGCCTTCAGGGCTGTAATTATCCTGCAGCTTTAAGTCCTTCCTCCTGGGGCTCCAAGAGGAACACCCATTTGCCCACAGGGGGTCTGTAGGTCAACAGTCACTGTAGGGTCCAGTGATCACAGCCTTCAGGTTGCATAGTCTCCATCATGGGAAGGATTAGAGTCCCTTTCATCACGTTAGGACCCCGCAGGTCCTTAGGACCCTGTGGATTGGATTTACAGATGGACTGGCTGTGCTTGGAGGAGGTGATGCATTGGGCTATCATCCAGACATTGGGGCTGGTCATTGAGCAGTTGAACTGTCTTGGGGAAGGCCAGTACCCACCTGGTGAACTTTGGAACCAAAGTTTGGCCAGTTTGGCTTTTAGGAGCCCTTTGTCACCTTTTCTTTTTTTCTTTCCTCTTTTATTTCATGTCGTCTTTTTGAGAGACAATTTCACTATGCAGATGAGGTTAGACTTGAACTCACTTTGGAGCACAGACCAGGCTGGCCTTGAACTCACAAGGACCCTCCGCCCCCAGCCTCCTGAGTGCTGGGATTACAGGTTGGTTCACACCTGGCTCACAATTTTCAGTCTTTCCAGTGACCTGTGACCAGTAGGGCACATGAAAGTGCCATGTGACTTCATCACCTCTGACACATTATTGTCCCTGGGCCCCTGTAAAATGAGTTCCCCTGTCAGATGCTATTCCTTGCAGCATCTTATATGTGGCAGCCAACCCTTGTAAAGCCTCAGAGGTGTGAGCATGGTCAGCAGAGGGCACAATGCGAGCAAAACCTATATGTGTGAGTGCATGTAGAGCAGTCAAAGCATATCTGTATCCCCGTGAGAGACATAACGCACCTGCCATTGCTGCAGTGGGTAAGTGTTGGTGGGATCATGCCCTGTGCTGCACATACCCTTCTCCTCCAGAGGGCCAACTGAGTGCACTGAGGACACACCTTACCGCAGCCTTCGACACAGCAGGAGTCGCGTCCAGGTGCTGTCGCTGTGCTACAGTGTGCATAGTACAGGGTCCACATGTCCCCGTTTCTTGTAGAGCCAAAGTGCCACAGCAGGTCACCCTCGGAGAGTGGATACCCTCATCAAGGAATTAGGTAAGTCATTTCCTAGTGAGAAGTGGGGCTTATGTCCTGAAACATGATACACTACATGGTTAGGGTCTTAGCCATGCTCCATAAGTGTCAAGATAGGTCAGCACCCCAGAAGGGATGGTATCCTCTCTGCCTGTCCTGAGCAGCCCAAGCCAGCAGCCAGAGCATCAGCCTCCTGCAGATGGTACAACTGTCTGTGCACACACAGGTAGTGGGCCTTCTTCATGCAACGCAAGTAGCCATACTGCTTGCAGTTCTACCCTTTGGCTTGACCTATAGAAAGGTTTCAAACCAAAAACGCTCTTTCATACGGGGCTGGACAGTGACCTTGTACATTGTGGGGGTTGACTCACAGCTAGACCCAACAATATACCAAGTAACAGCCAGAGGCCTTCCTTCTCCATAGGAACTAGGGGACATGCCCACCCTCCCGGTTGGGTTCCTGGGCCATGGACGTTAAGGGTCCCAAAACTGTTGCCTGTCTGTTGCCAATGGGCTAGCCGAGAAGGAGGTCTGCTGTTGTAGGTACATACCCTAACACGTGAGATTGGGGGCCCATTATTCTCTGCTCCTGGGACAGGCTGTCCACATCTACTCAGCACTGTGATGGGTATTTCATCCATTGTTTCTCGACCTGTGATGCTTTCACAGGCGTGCAAAGCAGCATGTAATGCTCCTAGGTGTTTCTCAGTCAGGGAATACCGGCTCTCAGCTTGCTTCCACAACAGGCACCAAAACTGCAACATGGCACTTCAGCTTTCCTTATTTCTGCCATGGGCCCCAGCCAAATCCATCATCATCCACACTGACTGTTAGGATAAACGGGGGTCAAGGACTCCTAGGGCTTGCACCCATGCAACTGCCCCCTTCGAGTCGTGAAATGCAGCTTCCACTGCATCCGTCCTGTCCCGTGTAGTACCCTTACAGGCCATCCGGCATAAAGGGAGCAGCAGTGTGGCTAGGTCTGGTATGAACTTCCCCCAGAACCCTAGCTAGCCCATGCGCAACACTAACTGGTGTACTGTCATGGCTCTGAGGTGTGCTTGGATTTTATCAATGACAGCATCAGGTATTACCTTCTCCTTAGTCTACAAGAACATGCCAAAGAATTTAACAGACAAGCCAGGTCCCTGAACCTTGTCTTTATTCTCAGCCCACTCTCATGTTAACAAACCTTCCTTCAGGCTGTGTGCAGTGGCTTTCAAATGTGCAAGGCAAGCAGAGATGAACACAATATCATCAACATAATGAAACAGTGACATAGAGTTTGTGTTGATCCGGGTTGTCCAGTCCTAGGCCACCAGCCTTTGACACAAATTTGGGCTATGAAGATAACCTTGTGGCAACAACTGGAAGGTCCACAGCCTACCCTCCAACGTGAAGGCAATTGACCCATTTCTTTGAGGCAGTGTCTTGCTATGTAGTTCAGCAAGGATTTGAGCTCACTATGTAGCCTGTGGGAAAGAGAGGTCCAGAGGTCTGGTTGACGGCAGTGGCAGAGGAGCGGGTCTGAGCACACTCGGACTCGTCATGTCCTCAGCACACCAAGTGAGTCGCCCTGCCTAGGCTGTCCCGCTCTGACCTCTTCCGCACAGCCCCAGGCCAAAAGTACCACCTCCAAACCACGCCCCTAGCCCCACCTCCATTGCCACGCCTCTAGCCTGCTTAATAAAATGCCTGGTACTTCCATAATAAACTGGATCTGCGCCATCAGCCTGGTCTCCGGTGTCTTCTTTTCACCATGTCGCCGCTTACCACGGGCCCAGGTCCCTTGACCCAAAGAGGTTCTACCTCAAGTGGCGCCCTCGAACACGGACCCTGTGCGCCCCCCGGGAGTCGGTAAGTGGCCCCCGCCCACATCATGGGCTCTGCGCTTTGTAAGGCCCAGCACCCGCAGGCACGGGCACTTGCTGCTCTCCTACAGGCTAGACATTGTAAAATCTCTTATAAGACCCTCTCCAGTACTGGGGAATTCTCCTTCCCTTTAATCCTTGGCTCAAAACTGCTAATCTGTGGGACCTGCAAACATGGTCCCTCCTTATCCGGTGGGTCCAAATGGCGGAACAACATGAAGGGAAAATCTTTCCCGTAGGGCTCCTGCCGGTTTTGCTTACTATCACAGCTTGCTTAACAGGCTGGGAAAGCATTACTGGGGAGGATTCAGAAGCCTTCCCTCTCCTGGCGGACTCCCCTGCCTATGCCGCGGCAGCCGCAGACACCGAGCCTTCCCTCATGGAACAGCAAGAAAAAGACCTCTCCCTGTTGGTGCCCCTCCCATCTGAACCAAACGCCAAGGAAACCCCAGACCAGACGATGTAAAACCCTTGACTCCCCCGCCTAAATCACGCAATATATACTCCTCACTCGCTTCTTTAAAACAAGAGCCAAAGATGGCGCCGAGTAAAAATCCTCCACCCCTAATGGCGCCAAACAAAAACTCGCCGCCTGGAGCTACTTCCTCTTCGTCGCACCATAAGCCCTGCCCCATGATGAACGTGGAAGTAAACTGGGATGAGCCTCCGGCTTATCCTGCAGCGCCACCTGCTGGCGCTACTGAGACATCACACCCTAAAAATCCATGGAATGGATATTATACAAAAAGAGATTTTAAAGTACAACCATCCCAACAATGGGGTGATTATTATGAAGGATTATGCAAAATCAGAGACAGTCAAGCAAAAAATTGGGAACAATGGGAAACTGAAATAAATGATATATTTCCTGTAAATTTAAATCAAAATCCTGCACGCCCTTTAAGATGGTATCCTCATGAACATTCCACTCTTAAACGCTTGAGAGAAGCTGTCAGGGAAGCCGGCTTTCAAGGCCCATATGCACAACAGTTAATTGAAACAATTAGCATGGAAATGAACTGCCCCACAGGCTGGAAACAGCTGGCTAGAGCTGTCCTTACTGGTGGACAATACTTAGACTGGCTGGCTATGTTTAAAGATGAGTGTGAACAGCAAGCCGACCGAAATCGCAGAAATAATGTACCACTAAACTATGACAGCCTAGCAGGTGAAGGCGTATATGCCTCTCCTGCTGTACAGGCACAAGGCCCACCACAATGTTTTGACCAAGTGAGAGTAATAGCCTTAAAAACATTTAACCATTGCTATGCTGGACCAACTATCCCAATTAATAAGCTTATTCAAGGAGCCAATGAGGATTTCGCCTCTTTTGTCTCCAAGGTTGTAGAATCTTGTAAGAGAAAGGTTGATCATCCAGAGGCCGCCAAAGCCCTGGCCAAACAGCTTATCTTTGAGGGGGCTACCCCCATGTGTAGAACCTTAATAGCCCTTATAAAAAATGAGGATCTAGGTCCCTGGATACTAGCATGCAAGGAAGTCAATGCACAAGGAGCTCAAGCATTAGCGACAGCATTTGCCAGTGCTTTACGATTAAATAATACTTTACCTTTATGCTTCAATTGTAAAGCGCCAAGACATTTTGCTAAGCAATGCCCTAAAAAGGGACAAGAGTCTTCAAACATTAAACCAAAGCCACCTACCCCTTGCTCTAAATGTCAGAGAGGATATCATTGGGCAAAGGACTGCCGATCAAAAACTGACAAAGAAGGCAATCCTTTAAACTCCAAAAGGGGCAACCCTCAGCCCAGCAACAAAAGAGGGAAATAAAAACCACTTCACAGATCCTATGGACGGTGCCCATCACTCAAAACAAGGCACTGTTAACACTGGAGATAGAACAAATGTCCATCTCTGGCCTTATAGATTCAGGAGCTGAACGTTCCTGCTTCCCAATGGACCCATATAGTAAATTTTGGACAACTATTCCAGGGCCCCTTGTACAAGGAGCCACAGGCCAACAGATGGCACTCCAAACAGCAACTCTGTTAAGATGGAAGGATCAAGAAGGACATTCAGGACACTGTCAGCCCTTGTTCCTACAAGGCTTACTCCAAGTCCTTTGGGGACGGGGTATTTTATCACAACTAGATGTTAAATTAACTACTGAACTGCTCCCCCCCTAATAGGGGCCATTGCTCCAGTGATTAAACCACAGCCCATACAGCTAACTTGGGACACTGATGAGCCTGTATGGGTGGACCAATGGCCCTTGCCGTCCCAAAAATTAATTACACTTAACCACCTTATTACAGAACAACTCTCCCAGGAGCATATAGAACCCTCTGATAGCCCATGGAACACCCCAATATTTGTCATTCATAAAAAAGATAAAAATAAATACCGCCTACTCCATGATCTAAGAGAAGTAAATAAACATATAATTAAAATGGGAGCACTCCAGCCTGGATTGCCCTCACCCACTGCGATACCAAAAAATCATCACATTGTTATCATAGATATAAAAGATTGCTTCTCCATTCCCTTACATAAAAAAGATAGACCTAGATTTGCATTCTCCATCCCTGTGACCAATCATCAAGGCCCCACTAAAAGATATCATTGGAAAGTTCTCCCCCAAGGAATGATAAATAGTCCAACCATATGCCAGCTATATGTAAATCACGCCATTGAACCCCTTCGAGAGTTTTATCAATGCATCCATTACATGGATGACATCGTATTATCTCATGTTGATTCCAACCAGCTTCAACTAGGACTACAACAATTGTTAACCAATCTAAAACTCATAGGACTTCAAATTGCCCCAGATAAAATTCAAATCAAACCACCGTATACCTATCTGGGTCACTATATTTCTGATAAAGTTACTCCCATAGCCCCGAAAATTAAAAGACAATCGTCCTATTCTCTAACAGAGCTACAACAATTATGTGGGGTCATCAATTGGCTGCGCCCAGCAATGGCACTGTCGTCCGACTGATTATGTCCATTTTTCAATCTATTACAAGGAGATCCAGACCCCACATCCCCTCGAGTCCTTTCCCCACAAGCTCAGCAGGCCTTAGACTACGTTGAACAGGCCATACAACAAGCACAGGTGATGAGATATGACCCTAAGCAACCATTACTGGCCATTGTTCTAACTACACCATCCATGCCCATGGGAGTCCTATGGCAACAGGGTCCCCTCATGTGGGCCCATGTTGCCTACTCCTCCCTCTCAAAAATCACTCCACTTTTAACTGCTATTTGCCACTTGGGGATACAATTAAGAAAGTTATCTGTGCTGCATTATGGACACGAACCAGACACCATTGTCCTCCCTCTCACTAATAACCAAATTGAGGCTCTTTTGCCACATAATTTGGACCTTCAAACCCTACTATTACACTAACCTGGCCAAACCTCCAATCATTACCCCTCTAGCCCTACCCTTCAAGGTCTCTGCCAATTGCCACTCATGAGGCCGTCTCATTTTCCTTCCTCAACCCCTATACCTCATAGTAGAGTTGCTTTCACGGTTGCTTCTAAAACAACATATGCTATTATAATTCACCATCCTCATGACTATAACTACCCAAAAATACAACTTACTAGGCATAATTTTTTTGTCCAAGTGGCAGAACTTCTCGCAGTGTTACAGGTTTTACAACACTGCCCAGACTGCTCTATTAACATTTTCTCTGATAGCCAATATGTGGT
>NW_004955433.1:15364-108566 GCF_000276665.1 Chinchilla lanigera
CTTTTTAATTACACCACAGCAGACTTCTCTAGGTTCAACATGAGTGGCCAACAACAAAAGTTTCTCCAGATTAACCTCCTGGCTCCCATGAGCAGATGCAAACCAGGAGCAAACACCACACTTCAAAACTTTCCCTGCTTCTCTGATAAAATCTTCGATACTGCTCGACCACTATTCACCCCTTGCAAATCCATACCCTCCAAGCCTAACTTTGGACTTACAGATATTACTTGGGATGCCTGCCTTTCTTCACTTAGACCTTTCAAAAATGATAACTATACAGCTCTATGGACCTCTCCTTTTCTTCACCCTGGGGACAATGGATCCCTCCCCTTTATGGGACGCAACCCATTTTCCTTCACAGGGAGATGCTCTATCTTCTCTTCCCATCAGTTATGTGGAACCTTCAGATGCCTTGACCTCCTTCTGTTGATGCTCATAGGAAATACCTCTGTCACTAACGGCACTTATTCCATTCCCAAGCCTAGCCTCCTTAACACCACCAGTGGCTCTGGTGGTATCACCGAAATGTGCACTGGTGGTCTTGCCCAAATAACAACAATCGACTCACTCTGCTCACAAAGCTTGCCCCCAAATGACATCTCCTGGTCACCCTTGGTTAACCTCAATTACAAAAATAACTACTCATATTTTTCAGCAGCCTGTTTTGCCCCCCCCCCCTTTTTACTTCTCTTATCCACAGGTGGATAAGAGAAGTAACTGCTTCTCGACAGGTACCTGCTACCTGTCTAATTGCTGGAATGGAACCCCTCTGTATATGCTCATCCTTCACACCCCTTCTGTCCTTTGGGTGCCAGTTAATATCTCTGATTGGGTAGCTCCATCACTTCCTATCTGGCTTTCTTCCACCTCCTTACAGATACATAAGAGAGATTTCAGAGCCTCTGCTATTACCGCCCTTATTATTGCCTTTAGTACAGCCACAGCAGCTGGAGCCACAGCAGCCGTCGCACTCACCCAATCCACCGTGACCGCTCAAGGACTTAACAACCTTTCCCACGCTGCCGCTGAAACTTTCTGAGTACAACAGCTTAATGCATATACCCATATGGCTCTGCTTCATCTCCAACAACAACTAGACCTCATAGACAATGAAATTCAGGACCTCTGGCACGTTGCTACCACTGCCTGTGACCAACGCTTCTCAATGACCCTATTTTGCATCACACCAAAACCAGCCAACCTCTCTTCTACTCGTCTTTCACTCCATGAGTGGATCCTTGGTCCTTACAACAACACTTACTTCAACCTCTCCCTTCAACTGACTGAACAAATACAAACTATTGACTCTATCCAAGTTCCTATCCTAATGGACAATGTCCTCTCCGATCTCCTACATAACCTACGGCGCCTATTCTCACCAGCCAATTTACTTACCCTTGGATTCTTGGGATTTCTAGGACTTCTTGCGTTAATCGCGCTTCATATGATATGTACCAGGTTGCGAATGATAACCTCTAAGCAGGCTATGATGGCCTCAATTCAATTGGCTTTTATAAAAAAAGAGGGGGAATTTGTGGGAAAGAGAGGTCCAGAGGTCTGGTTGACGGCAGTGGCAGAGGAGCGGGTCTGAGCACACTCGGACTCGTCATGTCCTCAGCACACCAAGTGAGTCGCCCTGCCTAGGCTGTCCCGCTCTGACCTCTTACTTCCGCACAGCCCCCGGCCAAAAGTACCACCTCCAAACCACGCCCCTAGCCCCACCTCCATTGCCACGCCTCTAGCCTGCTTAATAAAATGCCTGGTACTTCCGTAATAAACCGGATCTGCGCCATCAGCCTGGTCTCCGGTGTCTTCTCTTCAAGGTGTCGCCACTTACCACGGGCCCAGGTCCCTCGACCAAAAGAGGTTCTACCTCAGTAGCCCAGGCTGGCCTTGAACTCATTGCAATACAACTGCCTCGGCCTCCCAAGTGCTGGGATTACAGGCCTGCACCACCACATCCAGGCAAGGTAATTGATCTTGACACTCAGGTGCAACAGCAATGGAGAACAAGGCATTGGCCAAATCCACAACATAACGGCGTCAACCCAGCATCAGGGTGAGATGGTCCATCAAGTCTGCAGTGTTTGGGCGCACCACATGCAGGGAGGAGACATTTTATTGCATTTCTGGCATTCCACAGTCATTCTCCACATCCCATCTGGCCTCTGAACAGGCCATACTAGGAAGCTGAAAGGGCTCTGTGCAGGGCGTGTCACCTCTGCCTCTTCCAATTTCAAGGTAGTCTGTCCTGTCTCCTTATGACCTCCAGGGCGCCCATGTTGCTTCATGTACACAACCCTTGTGGCCTGTGGGAAAGTCAGTGGTGCATGGTGTGGATGCTCTCAGACTGGAGGTTTTACCATGTGAACTCACAACCACAGTTTTCCCTGTGCGGTGTCTAGCTGAGTACCAGTCATTATGCACCCCCAGCATGTATTCAGAAACTGGAGAAACATACACCATATATGGGTGTGGAGGCAAGTGCCTGATACCCAAACTCAACTGGGCCTTCTGGACCATGATGTAGGGTCCTCCATATACTTCAGTGTATGCAGCAGGTCCTGTAAAATGGTAGGGGTTGCCATATATTAGTGTTGACTTGGCTCTGGTATCTACCAATGCTAGTACATGCTGCATGTTTTTGGGGATCAGTAAATAACCGATTCCATATGTGGTCTCTGGTCCCCCAGGATACCCAAAACACAGGTACCGTGGCCTGCTTCCTAACTGGAGTAAAAGGAAGCCAGTGTCACTGCTTCAGCTTCACCAGGGTTGCTTTGGCCTTCTGGCCCTTCTGGTCCTGGCCCAGTGGCCAGTAGTGTTACTCAGACTCAGTGACATATCCAAAGGCTACCAGTCTGTCTTAGCTACCCTTTTCATTGCTGAGACAAACAGAACAACACTGAAAGATAAAGGGGAAAAGTTAGCTCACAGTAGGTAGAGATTTTAGTCCATGATTGCCTGGTTCCAAGATAAGTTGGCACATGGCAGAGGGCAACAATTCATGGCAGCAGAGGACAGCAGAATCAATAACCAAAGCTTAACAGTATATTTCTGCCCCTTTGGCACTCTAACAAGCCTGCTGGGCTAGGGTGGTGCCAATCCAATCAGGACTGATCCAGCAGTTACCCACCCTTACTCCCAGGACACTTAACCCCAACATTGCACCATGAATCAGTCACATACTCTACATTCAACCACCTCTGAAAATGGCCCATCGAAACTGCATGAGGCTTTAGGGGAACATCTGGACACAAACCATAACATCCCATCCCGGCTTCCCCAAGTCTCATGTACATTCTTTTATACAAAAAACATCTGTCTATCACTGGGAGTTGCTGAAGTACCAACAGTTTCAACCTTGCTGAAAAGTTCCAGTCCCAAATCTCCTCTGAGATTCAAGGCAAACTCTTACCTGTGAACCTCTGTTTAAATGAAGAAAAGTTAAACACGTCTAGCATTCAATGGCACAAGGCAGAGATTAACATTCCAAAAGTTACGTGCAGAGGGGTAAAAAGGAATGGGACCAAAGCAAGTCTAACATCCAACTGGGCAGAAATTCAGTCCTGTAGTTCCATGTGCAGCATACAAGGCAATCTTTAGCAAGATGTGAACTCCAAAGGCTTGAGTGGCTCCACCCCTGTGGCACTTTTGGCAGTTATAGCACACGTGGCTTCTCTCCTGGGCTGGCTCTGCTCCTTCTTTACACTTTTCTTCAGAAGATCCATGTTCCTGGCATCTCCAAACTTCTAAGGTCTTAGTGCACCTTTGCCTTCACACTCTCCACTTCACAACCTGCCCACTCAGAGGCACATTGCCTGACCTCCCACACCTTCTGAAATCTGAGAGGAAGCTTTCCTGACCCTACAACTCTTGCATTTGGCATGTCCATAACATCAGCACCATGTGGATGATGCCAAGGTCTGCTGCCAGCCAGATTAGTAGCCAAGCTTCCCTCTGTCAAGACTGTACCAGTTGAATGCCTGGCCTGCTGAGCACTCTGAATGCAATTCTGAGGAACAAATTCTCTATGCTGCCTCCATTCTGGAGCATGCTTCTCTGTGGCGTTCTTTTCAAAGCAATGTCTTTCACTTTGCAGTTTTGAGGCTGCAAGTGCTGGTGTCCTGCTGCTTTTTGTGATGCCCTTAACCCCTCTTTGCTACTTTCCTGTTCTTTCATAGAAAACAAGATTTCTCCAGCTCTATTTTGCAGTCTACAGCTGTATTAGAGCTTCATTTCCAGCCAAACTCAAAATGTTGTTTATTTTTTCAAGAGAAAATAAAACAAAATGTCAAAACAAGATAATAAGAGAGTAGTGATGGTTAATACATTGCATAGGGTTATCTTTAAATTCGTTATTCAGAGTACAAGATGTAGGCATTTAACAATACAAACTATAAGCACAAACCTTCATTTTCAGTTAGTTATGACAAACTAGTAATATAAGCATCTTAAATAGTTTGTGTGTGTGTGTGTGTGTTTGTGTGTGTGTGTAGATAGATAGATAGATACAGATAGATAGATCATTTTCCTTTCTTTTGTTGTCCTTTCACCTATCCCAGTTTCTCTTTCTTTTGCAAGAGTTTCTGCTCATTTTTCAGTATGTAGTTGACACTTTGGATGTTATTTACTCCTTCAGCTTCTCCCATTAGGGACAAAATATGATGTTGGCCAATGTGAATCTGATCCATTTCACTTGTGAGTATGGAGTTGAGCTGCATCCACTTACCAAGCAAACTCTCCAGTTTAACCTTCTTTGTGGCTGAGTAACGCTCCATTATATAAAAAGAGAACAACGTATTTAACCTTTCCTGCGTTTAGGGCCATTTCCGCTGTTTCCAAGATCTAGCTATTGCAAATTGTGGTGCTGTAAACATGGATGAACATCTATCTCAGTAGTATGATGTTTTTAATTCTTCTGGGAAGATACCCAAAGGGGAATAAGTAGGTCAAATGCAACCTTCAATCAAAGTTTTCTGAGGAAACTCCACACTGATTTCCATAGTCCTTGCACCTGTGTACCATCCCACCAAGAGTGAAGAAGGGTTGTTTTTTAGGCACAGCCCCACCAGCATATGCGCTTGGTTGATTTCCTGAGAATAGCCATTATTTCCAGGGTCAAATGGAATCTCAATATTGTTTTAATATGCAACTCAAAAGTAATTCTTTGTCTGAGGAACATCTGGAAAATGTTTCTCCCTCTCTGTGGGTTTTCTCTTCACTCTGGTGCTGTTTTCTCTTGCTGTACAAATACTTTTTACTAAGATGAGATCCCAGTTCTGGATTTGTTGTAATAGTTCCTGTGTATTTGGGATTTTGTTCACAAACTGTTTCCCTACACCAATGTCTTCAATTGTTTTACCTGTTCTGTCTTCCAGCAGATTTAATATTTGTGTCTTAATATTTAGATCTTTGATCCCTTTTGAATTTAGTTTAGTTCATGGTGAAAGATATGGGTCCAGTTTTCATTATCAGCATATGCAGAGCCAGTTTTTCTGGTGTCATTTATTAAAGAGGCTATCTGTCCTCCAGGAAATGTGTTTGGCCCCTCTGACAAAGATAAGGTAGCTGAGTTTGTCTAGAGTTCTTTGCACATCTTGTAGTCTGTTCCATTGATCATCTGGTCTTCTTTTGTCGGTACAGTGCCGTTTTTATCATGGTAGTTTTATAGTATAATTTCAAGTCAGTGATCATGATGCTCTCCCACCTTGCCTTTGTTGCCCAGAATTGCCTTTGCTCATCTAAGTCTTGTCTGGATCCGAATGAATCTTAGCATTATTTTCTCTAATTCTGTGAGATATGCTATTGGAATTTTCATTGGAATTGCATTAAATTTGAAAAACAGTTCTGGAAGTATGGCCATTTGGTTAAGGGCAAAGAATACCTTTCAACTTTCTAATATCCTTTTCAACTTCCCTTTTCAGAATACTGTAGTTTTCAATGTAGAAGACTTTTACATCCTTCACTAGATTGATTCCTAGTTGTTCATTTTTGGATGCTATCATGAAAGGTGTTGTTTTCCTAATTTCTCTCTCAGTGGGTTTGTTATTTGTGTACAGGAGAGCTATTAGTTTTTATGTGTTGAGTATGTATCCAGCTATGGTACTAAATTTGCTTGTAAAATCTAGCAGTTTTTTTGTGGCAAACTCAAAATAGTTTGAATCATTCTCCTCCCCTCTTTGCTCTTCATTCTCAACGTAGATCTGGCTAAAAGCCCGTGTGGCTGTGCCACAGCCTCAACATTAGGCTGCCTTGAAATTCCTTCCAGAGGAATATTCAGTCTGTTGCCCTTAAGCTCAGTCTGAGGCAGCATCTCTGCAACATAAGAAAATGCAGACAAACTTTCTATCAAGCTATAACACATCATCTGGAGCCCCAAAACCAATGCTATCATTCTCCCAGCAGAAACCCTCTGAGCCACAGACTTGTCTCACCTCCTTGTGGTTGTGGTCCTGTTCTTTACTGTTGAGCTCTTTTTTCCCTCTTTACCTCCAGTCTTATGCACCAGTTTTCTGAAGTTAGCATGATCCCCCTTTGTTCTCCAGCCTCACTTCTGATCTCTTCCTCTTCTTCCAGTGCTCTATGTTCTCCCTAACCCATTTTAAATTTTAATCTCTGAGGGCAAGACTGGCATATTAAGGACTTGTGTGCTGCATACAATTTTCTCATTTGTTTTAGATTTTTTAATGTAACCACAAATCTAGTTCATATGGTTAAATGTGGCCAATTAATGGTTACTTCAGTTTGCCATTTTCTAGGCTGTTTCATGCTACTGTCATTGGTACACTATAGCCGATAGTCACGTCATTGTTCTAAATGGTTGTTTTTCCTGGTATTCCAAGACTGAGATGGACTAGAAGTAGTCATTTCCTAAGGTTTCTAAATACTCCCAATAAGGCAACCCACCATAGGCAATTTGCAAACATCACCCCAGGAATTAAATTAAAGTACCAAGAAAGAAAAGAAAATGAGAAGACACTCAAACAAGATGCCGCCCCAAACATCCACTTCACCAAAGGCAAACCCATGGGTCAGTGATTTGGAAAAATCGAAAAGCCACCCACCTGACCTCTCTGAAGTGGTCACAACAATGCAATTGAATGAATCCCTAGAAAGATATCAAATCAGAAATCATCTCTCAGATAACTGTAGAGATGGTGTCCACAAAGAAAACCATGCACAGTCATTCTAAATGGGATACAGACAAAAAATAGAGGCTCTTAAGATAATTATGGAATCCATGAATACTCAGCATAAGAAATGGAATCCATAAGGCAGATTCAAACAGATATCCAGGAGAATAAAAATTCCACTGAAATCATTTGAGGTAGATTAAGCCAATGTAAGGACATGTTTTCTTTTTTTGTTGTTGGTTTTTTTTTTTTTTTTTTTTAGTTTTTTCTCCAGTATCAGGAACCGAACTCACGACCTTGCACATGCCAGGCAGGTGCTTTGCTGCTGAGCTAAATCCCCAGCCCCGTGAGGACATGTTTTCAGATATAGAAGACAGGCTTGCAGTTAGCAATCATGAAAAGAAAGTTTTCTTAAACATAGTGAGGGACCATGAGAAATAAATACAGCAGCCACTAGACCTTGCAAAGAAGAATAACTTAAGATTGATTGGGGTCAGTGAAAGAGCAGGAGACAGCACAAATGATATTAAAAAATGTTCACAGACACCATTGCAGAAAACTTCCCTGGTAGAAAAAAAGAACTTGACATACAGAAAAGTCAGGCATCTAGAAATCCAAAGAGCTGTGGTCAGAAAGCTACAACCAGGTGTATCAAAGTGAAGATGCCAAAAAATTGAACACAAGAATAGAATCTCAAAAGCTGCTAGGGAAAAGAAAGAAATCACCTATAATGGAAAGTACATCCGAATCACAGCTTATTTCTCAGGACAAACCCACAACTCAAGGAGAGCTTGGTGTGAAGTATTTCCACCTCTAAAGGAAAACAACCTTTCCCCCACACTGATGTACACCACAAAACCATCTTTCAAAACTGAGGGAGAGATAAGATATTTCCACAACAAAGAACATCTGAGGAAATTCGTGACCACCAAAGCAGCACTCCCAAATGATTGGAAGGACATTCTAGAAAGAGATAATAGTCCCAGCAGAATGAATCCACTAGGCAAGGCAAACAATTAAACAGAGTGAGCAAAAAAAAAGAGGGAGTGCCAGCAACAGGAAAATAACATGACAAGGGTAAGTCCATACATATCAGTTGTAACCATCAATGTTAATGGCCTCAATTTACCAATCAAAAGACACAGACTGGCAGAATGGATCAAGAGGCAATATCCAACAATATTCTGCATATAAGGTACACATTTAATTCAAAAAGAAAGTCATAGACTGAAAGTCAAAGGATGGAAAACAATGCTCCAAGCAACAGGAACCCAGAAAAAAGCAGGAGTAGTTATTTAATTTGTAGATAAAATGCAAGTCAAAGCAAGATTGATTCAGAGAGACAAAGATGGACACCATGTAGAGAGCCCTTCCCAGTTCTCTTTGTGGCCCAGGAAGTTTACATCTGTAGTCCCACTGAAAGTTCATGGAATTCTAGTGAGTTCATTCCAATCTACCACTTCCAGTGCAATCCTTCGTGAGAATAAAGACACTAAGGCATATGTGTGGTTATGGGGAGCCAAGGGGCCCTAAGTCCAGCCATGATGATGACTATCCAGAGCAAAAGTCTTGACCCAAGGCCAAACCCAGGTTTTATTCATTCATGAAGAAAGGAATGGCTTGAGAATGAGTGAGTGAAAGAAAGATGGGAAGTAAGTGAGTGCTGTGAGGTAGGCTAGGTAGCAGGTCTTAAATCACCTGCGCAAAGCAGAGAGAAGTATATGCAGAAACAGTAACGTGCATAACACAATCGAGATAGTATCTACTGTCTTGGGGTAGGTGCTTTAGCTCTAAGGTGTAATCTTTCAAACCCCACGAGGTCATAGCCTCTGTCCAAAGGCTCAAACCCAGCCGACAGTGTGGAGCAATGGCTCTACATCATGCCTCATCCCGACTGACATGTGAGTTGGGATGAGGCATGATGTAGAGCCACTGGGAACAACAGGGGATCTTGGGAGACACACCTGCCATCTTCAAAGGCTACCCTCAGCACCGCGGCTAGATGGATATGCATTGCTTAAAGCCAATTGAAGGGGTAAGGCAAAAGTCCTAACCAGCCCTGTTCATATCAATACATGCAAAAAGGGTCAGGCTCAGGAAAATGGAGACAATTGCTCCCCTTTCAAGGAGAGTCACCCAGGTGGTCCTCCACATCACTACATTGTTGTAAAGGGAATCATCCAAGAGGAAGAGATAACCATCCTCAATATGTATGCAACAAATTTGAGTTCACCCAACTGCATAAAGTAAATATTAATGGGCATGAAAAATCAAATAAGCACTGATACAATCATATTGGGGGATTTCCATACCACCATCATGAAAGGACAGATCAATTATAGAAAACCTCAACAATGAAATAATAGAACTGAATGAAACTTTTGAACAAACAGATTTAATAGGTGTCTGTAGAGTGTTCCACCCTGCAATATGAGAGTACACCTTCTGTACAGCTGCACATGGAACTTTCTCCAAAACAGATGACATACTAACCCATAGAGCATGCTAAAGTAAATACAAAGGAATTGAAACTATCCCATGCAGATTATCAGACCATAGTGCAATGGAATTGGAGCCCAATGGCAAAAGAAACTGCAAGAACTTCATAAACACATGGAAATTAAATAGCACCCGCCTGAACAACCAATGGGTCACTGATGAAACTGAAGAAGAAATCAAACAGTTTCTACAATTAAACAATAATGACAATACAACATACTGGAACTAGTGGGACACAATGAAAGCAGTTTTATGCAAGAAATTTGTAGCACTTAATATTCATGTCAGGAAAATAGCACAAACACAAACAACTGAGTTCTGAACCTCAAGCTTCTACAAAAAAGAAGGGCAGACTAAACTGAAAGCTCCTATGAGGGAGGCAGTAATAAATATCAGAGCAGAAATTAATGCATTGGAGACTGAAAAACAATATAAAGAGTCAACAAGTCAAAGAGTTGGTTCACTGAAAGATTAAATAATACCAACAAACCCTTAGCCAATCTTATCAAGAAAAGGAAAGAAAAGACTCAAATCCATGCAACTAGGAATGAAAAGGGTGAAATCACAATGGACCCTGCAGAAATCAAGAAGATCATCTATACCTACTTCAAAAACTTGTATTCTAAGAAGGTGGAAAACGCAGAAGAAGTGGCCAGATTCCTAGATACATGCATATTGCTAAAGGTAAATCAAGGAGATATACAAATCATAAATAAACCAATATCAATCAATGAAATCAAAGATGATATCTAAAAGCTACCAACAAAGAAATGGCCAGGCCCTGACAGATTCACTGCTGAATTCTATAAGAAATTTAGAGAAGACTTAATGCCAATACTTGTCAAAATCTTTAATAAAATTGAAAGGGAAGCAATACTCCAAATTTCATTCTGGTAACCAAGAACGGACCTGATACTAACACCGGAGAAGGATCCAACTAACAAAGATGATTATAGGCCAAACTCCCTAATGAACGTAGATGCAAAACTCCTCAAGAAGATACTGGCAAACAGAATGCAGCAAATCATCAAGACGATTATACACGATGACCAAGTAGGATTCATCCAAGGGATGCAAAAATGGCTCAACATACATAAATCAATAAATGTAATACTCCATATTAACAGAGCCAAAGATAAAAATCATGTGTTCATCTCAATAGATGCAGAAAAAGCATTTGACAAAGTCCATTGCCCATTCATGATAAAAACCTACAGAAAACTGGAAAAAATGGTCTTTGTCAGTCTAATAAAAGCCATCTATGATAAACCAACAGCCAACATCATACTGAATGGACAAAAACTGAAAGGTTTCAGTCTAAAATCAGGAGGAAGACAGGAATGTCCACTGTCTCCACTCCCATGGATCATATTCCTGGAAACTTTAGCCAGAGGATTTAGATAAGAGAAAGAAATAAAACGAATAACAATAGGAAAGGAATAAGTTCAACTGTCATTATTGGCAGAGGAGATGATGCTCTATGTAGGAAAAATACAAAAACTCACTAAAAAACTGCTAGTTTAACAAACAAATTCAGTAACATAGCTGGATACAATGTGAAGACTCAAAAATCTATAGCCTTCTTGTAGACGAATAACAAACTCACGGAAAGAGAACTTAGAGCAACAACACCTTGTTCAAATAGCATCGAAAAAATGATATACGTAGGAATCAATCTAAAGAAGGATGTAAAAAACCTCTGCATTGAAGACCACAGTACCTTGAAAAAGGAGATTGAAAAGGATATCAGAAGATGAAAAAGTAAAGGCTGCCCTTGAGTAGGGAGAATCAACAGAGTGAAAATGGCCATACTTCTAGAACTGTTTTACAGATTTGATGCAATTCCAATAAAAATTCCAGTAGCATATCTCACAGAATTAGAGAAAATAATCCTCAACTTCATTTGGATCCAGACAAGACTTAGATTAGCAAAGGCAATTCTGGGCAACAAAGGCAAGGTGGGAGGGCATCGTGATTCCTGACTTGAAATTGTACTATAAAGCTGCCGTGATAAAAACAGCATAGTACTGGCAAAAAATAGACCTGAACATCAGTGAAATGGATTAGAAGATGTAGAACTAACTGCAGACAGACTCAGTCACCATATCTTTGCCAAAGGTGCCAAATACATTCGCTGGAGGAAAGATAGCCTCTTTAATTACTGATACTGGAAATGGGCTCTGCGCATGCTGGTGATTAAACTGCACTCAATTCTTTCACCATGAACTGTACCAAATTCAAAAGGGGTCAAAGACAGAAACATTAAGACAGAGACATTAAATGTGCTAGAGGATGGAATAGGTAAATCTCTCTCTCTCTTTTTTTTTTTTTTTTTTTTTTTTTGAGACTAGCTTTATTTGGCCTGCATTTTGTAGAGGTTTCAGTTCATGGTTAGTCAGTTCCACAACTCTTGGAGACACTGGGGTAGGGAAAGAGTTTATGAACAAAACCTGATCCCGCTGGAACTGTCACAACAAATCAAGAACTAGGATCTCATCTTATTAGGAACCATTTACACAGCAAGAGAAAACACCAGCAGAGAGAAGAGAAAACCCACAGAGTGGGAAAAATTTTTACTAGATGTTCCTCAGGCAAAGGATTACTATTGAGAACGTATAAAGAACTGAAAATCTCAGACCTCCCAAACTGAAAGATCCAATCCAGAAATGGCCATCTGTGATGAATACCCACTACTCAGGTGAAGAAACACAAACAACCAATAAATATATACACAAAATGTTCAAAATCATTGCTCATTCCAGAGTTGCATATTAAAACAACACTGAGATTCCATCTCATGCTGGAAATAATGGCTAGTCTCAAAAAGTCAACTAATAACATATGCTGGCGGGGCTGTGGGGTCAAAGGAACCCTTCTTCACTTTTGGTGGGATGGTACCCAGGTACGACCACTGAGAAATCAATGTAGAGACTCCTCAAGAATCTGTGATTGGAGGTTCCATTTGACCCAGCTATTCCATGTCTGAATAACTTCCCAGACAAATTAGAAACATTGTACCACAGCAATGTATGTCCATCATGTTTATAGCAGCAGTATTTGCAATAGCTAGATCTTGGAACAACCCAAATGCTCATCAACTGAGGAATGGATAAAAAAGATGTCTTCTTAGGGCTGGAGATATAGCTCAGAGACACAATGCTTGCCTGGTAACTGCAAGGTCCGGAGTTCAATACCTGGTACCGAAAAAACATGATGTTGTCTTTTTATATAATGGAGTGTTAGCCATAAAGAAGGATAAACTGGAGACTTTTATGGGTAAGTGAATGCAACTCAAGATCAAAATCATAAGTGAAATAAGTCGGATGCACCTATGTAAACATCCTATTGTCTCCCTAGTAGGAGAAGTTGAACGAGTAAATAAGATGTAAAGGGGCTGGGGATTTCGCTCAGCGGCACAGCACCTGCCTGACAAGCATGACGTCGTGAGTTCCATTCCCGGTACCGGCAAAAAAACAAAAAGAAAACCAAAAAATAAATAAATAAGTAAAAATAAATGAGGTCTAAAATGCATGATAGATATTGTAAAATGGGAAGAAACTTCAACCAGGAAGTGAAACTGGGTTGGTGGAATTGAGAAAAGAAGACAAGAAAAGCAAAGTAAAATTAGAAATATATATATATATATATATATATATATATGAGTTATATTACTACTTTGTCTAAATTCATTCAAAAGATAGCTTTGTCCTAATATTCATTTGACAATTAATTACTGATACCCTGTACCATGAGTAACTAATATAAAGATAACTATAGGCATTGTATTAACCTTTCTAAACTCCTATCATGTTGTTTTGGAAATTTGTTCTTTTCTTTCTCCTTTAAAAAAGATAAAAAGGGAAAGGTTTATTCAGCTCACAGTTTGTAGTGGTTGCAGTACATGATGGGCTGAGTTGTAAGCCAGGGTGGCACATGGCAGTGGGGCACCAGTTCACTGCAGCCAAAGACAGAAATGTCAACATCTGAACCTTGACAGTATCTTTCTCTCCCACTTACACTTTCTGCTGGCTGCTGGGATGAGGGCAGTGCCAATTCAAACCATGGACTGATGCAGCAATCCACCACCCTTACTCCCGGGACCCTAAAGCCCGCACATTGCGCCACCAGTCAGTCACTCCAGACTCAGCCATCTCTAAATAAGGCCCATGGACAACTGCATGAGGCTTTGGAGGATATTTAAACACAGAACATAGCACCATCTAATTTATCTGTGACTAGGCCATCAGCCATCAGGTCCATCCAGATTGGGTGCTGACTGACCATCACTGACCCAACAGCCTGTCCCTGGGAGGATGGCCCCACTTAGCCAGAGACCACCTTCTTTTTCTCTTTTGCCCATAGGGTTTCCACAGATCTCACCTTACCTCAGCATTTCACTCTCATATGCCCCAGCCTGGCCAAGGCATCCCCAGCATCATGGATCAGGTCATCTAAAAGGTGGGTAGAAGAGCTGCCATTGACCAGAACATGCCAGACAGCCCAGTTGCCAGGGTCATGTCCTTCATGTGTGCAGTCAGCAGTTCCTCCTTGGGGCTGCGGTACTGAAGTGTGAACATCATTCGCCACATGCCTGCTTCGCAGAGCATTTACCAAGTCTAGATAGGTTGTCCATTTAGTGACTTGTGTTTTAAGCCCAAGGGAGATTTTTTTTCTTTCCCAAGGGAGATTTTTGTGCATGAGGTCCCCAGGTTAAAGGACACATGTGTGCAGGACATCAGCACCAACAGCAGGCAACGTTGGAGCAGAGCAGAGAACAAGAGCCACTCGCATCTTTGCTGTTTGAGAACAAGAGCCACTCGCATCTTTACTCCTTTGACTGTTTGTCTGGGTGTTGCTGTGGTTCTGGCACATCAGTTTCTTCATTAGTACATGTTTGTAGCAAGAATGTTTACTTTCCTTGTGGGAAGATGCCATATGTACATACCACATCCCAACTGCTTTTCTCATCCACTTTCCCTTCCCTCCTCCTTCCATCAACCTGTCGATCCCCTTATTCTTTTGCAAATGTAACACAATATGAATATTTCTACCTAAATAATGTCCTACAACCCGTTTACCACCTACTAGTTTTAAAGTTTTACTATTTTATTTGAGTTTTTTTTTAAAGTTAATTAAGATTTGGTGCAATTCATGTGTATACAATGATCACATTCATCATAGGAAATTTATAGCTGTACATGGAACACCTTGATTTGTCCTTGTTTCCTTGCCTTCAACTCCTCTTCCCTCCTTATTAACAAAGCTTTGTGTCCATTTTTTCCTTCTTTTCTCCTTTTCCCCCTTCCTTCCTTCCTCCCCTCACTAATATACTGCATTTCTTGTTCATGCTGTTATTCCCTGTTTACCTTCTTCATTCTGGCCTCTCAGGCACATACACAGTTATCCACTGCTAGCTCGTGGTTATGTAATTCTGCCCTGTGCTGTACCTGCACTGGCAACAGAGTTGTGTCCTCAACGTTGTCTGGCAGTGTCCTTACTTTCCCCAAGTTTTGACTCAGTTTGAGTGGTTTACACATGTTTATTTATTTTTCTTGAGGATTCATAGTTTTAGGAAGGTTTCTTGCATATCTCTGTGTAATTTAGACAAAGAATATAGTTGAAAATGAGAAAAGGGTAATGAAGATTTATAACAGAGGATGAAACCCCAGCATAGTGGGCACATCCGTAATGCAAGCACTCAGGAGACTGAGTCAAGAGGCTTACTGTGAGTATGAGGTAAGCCTGAGCTGCATACAGGCAAACCTGAACTACACAGTGAGATCTGCCCTCAATGCCCCAACTAAGAGACAGAGACAGGCAGAGACAGAGACAGACACAGAGAAGATTAAGAAAGAAAAGGAAGCAGGATTTGAAGGGGATGAAAAGTTGTAAGAACTGGGTAAACTTCTTGAAGTATTTTCTTTGTGATTTGTATGTGAGGATATGTAGGGGACCAGCCAATGAGGATCAAGGCATAGTTGATGATCTTTAGAAGCACAAAGCTGAAAGCAGCAAGCTCATGCTGGCTAATGTGTCTTGCTGGCATGCTGCCAGTTCCAGAAAAGAGTCACTGCGGCTGAGATCTAGGTGTTTACCCAGGTACTTGCTACAGATCACAAGACGCAGACGAATCTTCTATTAATCGAATGGTTTGTTCCCTTGTTTAAGTGAATAAAAGCAAGGTGAGGCAAGTTTGTTCAGTAGAGGCCCGAGGTCTGTGGCCCCCTCATTCCAAGCTATCTCTGTGTCTGTGTTTAATCTAGATGTGTTCTCCTCTGATTAATCATTTCTAGCAGGCTTATCTCCTGCAAAGATTGGCTTAAATAAACGCGTCAGAGTGATGAAATCATTGTTGTCTGAGTTTCTCTACTAGCGAATTTCACATTCAATATAGCATTGCGTACAAGTAGGCCAACAGTTTGCGGCCGTCCTCTTTCTCCTTCATCACTCTGCAGGAGCTGAGTAGCTTGGACACTCTCTCCCGGAAATGTGTACGTGTAATCGTGTAATCCTGTTCATCTCCTGGCTCCAGAGGAAGCACAAACCCCTGGGTGGCTCTTCCATAGTTCTCTAATATAAAGGTACAGCACTCCTCTTGGGGGCACACTGTCCCAGAGGGAGATGACAACCAAGGATTTAAAGATTTGCTCCATGCTGGAGCAGCAAGAGTATCTGAATGGAAGAGCTAAAAATCAGTGCAGAAAGTTTAATAGAATCGTGTAGCAGGAATTGAAATGCATGCCTGGAAATCGCAGCTCTCTGGGTAGGAGAAGGATGGCACGTTTGAGCCCAGCCTGGACACCTTATCAATTTGGCAAGATCCTATCTCAAAAAGTAAAAAGGGCTTCCCCTCCACTTCACGATGGAAACACCACAGCTGCGGTACACACGCTCTCTCTGACACAGTCATCAAGAGTGATTCTGGTAAAAGAAAAGCACTGCCGACAGTCAATAAAGGCAATGCTGGAATGGTGTTGCCTGTAGATGCTGTTGCTTTTCTGAAAAAATCAGACCTTCTAGACTTACCTTTTAAGCATTTGGGACTTAGCTAACACAGATGACAAAGGCATCCCGAAGAAGAATTCTTTGCTGCTTTGCACCTTGTGGCATGTGCCCAGAAAGCACTGGAGGTTTCCCTGAATAGCTTGAACCTCTCTCTCTGTTCATCCACTAAGGTTCCAAGAGAGCAGTAGTGCTTTGCTAACCAGTGGATCTTCTGCAGCTGAGCTCCCACAGGCTATAAAACTTAGCCTTATCTTAGCCTTGAAGGTGAGGCTAAATACCATGCATGATTTCACCCAGTGAGTGGTTTTTGTCTGGTGATCAAGTGAAACCAGTGTTGCTCAACTCTAAGTTACCCGGGAAATGCTTGGAAGAGTTTGGGAGTTGAGTGATACTGACTGTGATGGAATGCTTGATGCAGATGAACTGGCAGTGATAGAATTTTTCCCTGGTTTTCATTTGCTTTTGTCAGTGCAAGAACTTTAGCCGAAGGGCCAGGTTTTGTGTATATTTTTGTTAGCCCATGGGGGGGGGCAAGAGAGATTTTTGCAGATGTCGTCCCCACGTTAAACAACGCACATGAGCAAGACATCAGCAACAAAAGCAGGGAGCATGGAGCAGAGCTCCACGTGTTTTCATTGTCTAATTTTCACACAGGATTTTATGCCATATTTGCATTCTAACATGACAGCCTCATTGGCTCATGCATACTTGTCTGCTGCTAAGTCATGGTTGCATAACTGCATTCTGCTGTGTGCTTGTGAGAGACTAGCAGGTCATGTGAGCAGAGGCCTTAGATACCCCTGAGCTTTGAAGCAGTCTGAGTGGGTGCCCATCACACTCCCTTAAAGATTGGGGAATATAACTGTAACATTCTATACAGAACAGGCTGCATGTAGCTCCTTGCGTTATAGTCAGCAAATCAAGAGTCATGTGGTGTTGCAAAACCATCTTTCTCAGTTGAGCAGTCTCATCCATACATACATCAAAAGCTGATGTATAGGTTAAAGGCCTGGGCCATATGTTGAGCAAGGGACTTAACCTGAAGGGCTAGGTCTATGGTCCTTGCCCCTGGTCAGATGCTATTCCTAGTAGCATCCCATACTCAGCAGACTATTTTCCTGGTATGATGGTATTCCTAGTGGTGAACCATTGCAATGCCTGCTCCAGGCACTTGCTAAGTCATTTCTGGTGACAGGAGGAGGGGCTTATGACCTGAACCGTGGTATCCTACATGGTCAGAGTTTTGGCCACACTCCCATAAGTCTCCACAGTCAGTAGAAAGTCAGTTTCTGTGTGGGATGACAGGTCCCAAGAATGAGGTGTGGTGGATGAAAAGAAAAACAAGAGAGACAAAGTTATGGGACCAGGGATCTACAACCTCTAGAACTGAAGCCTCGATTACAATTTCCTTTAGCCTTATATTGGGATTCGCACAAAAAACAGCAACAGGGAAAATGGGAGCAATCACTAACAGGATTAGCAAGGACAATACAGTTTAACTCCACTTTGACTTAACCAGCCATCGTGTTATCATTCCTTCTGACATATCTCAGCAAAGCATCTGGTGTTGTCCCAGCGGCTTTCCAGAGGGACTGAGGTCCTGCCTTTGTTTCCTTTTACACTACTGCTTTTGCCAGACTTTCTCCAGAAACGAACGATCCTATGGCTTGGTCAGGCTCAAAGTCCCAAACAGGTACTACATTGAAAGGTAAACTATAGAATGTCCTTCTCCACATTTCCCCTTCTGTGTTTTGCTGCACTCCTTTGAAGTACTAAAGAGAAGGCTGCCATTTCTCTTCTTGTTTTTTGGCATTTTCTTGATGAGCGTCGCCAGACTACAAGAAGGATTGAGCAAAGAACAATTATAATACCATATAAAATAACCATAGATATTTGGAAAAATTGTAATTGTTTTAAAGGATTTAAATATTTTCTTCCTTCATCCATATTTTTTAACAAATCAGTTCCCTGTAGCAATTCTAATTTGTTGTTAAACGTCTGAAATTTTTTTGGTAAAATTTCAATCTCAAAAGATAAATTTCCTTGATCCATTAAATGTGTTTTTACATTCTCCCAAAGGAAAAGTGTATTATTATAGTGATGAGGAATAACATAAAAAATAAGAGTTATTCCAATCACATTTGTACCATAACTGTTTTTGTAAACTAACTAATTGATCTCCCAACAATTCCACTGTTTGTTGCAAGCTTGCTACTTGGGTCACTAATTTTTCATCTACAGAATATGGAGTTTGCCATTATCCATCAGAGTGTTCATGCCATGTTTGCACAAATAGAGTCATTTGCATTGACTGACGAAGGGCAACCCCCTCCACTGCTGCAGTAGGTGTAATGGTAATAATTCCTAACACCACAGCAGTGAGTCAACACCCTACAAAAGTCTTGCTACATTTTATTAATTTATCTATAAAATTTTCAACATGTAAGCAGCTGGGGTTTGTTGCCATGGTCTTTTTAAGTTAACAGGTATCTAGATATGTGTTCTTTGGTTGAGAACACATAGACTCTCTTTAGAATGATTAAATGGTATAGAAGTATTTAACCAGGTACAAAAACTACAATTAGTGCATCTGAGCAGGAATTCAGAAGCATTTCATTTTGCTTCACCAATCATGATAATATAAGAAGGATGGCAAAAGCGCCTGCCTGGCAAGCGCAAGGTCGTGAGTTCAGTTCCCGGTACCGGAAAAAAACCAAAAACCAAAAAAAAAAGAAGGATGAACACATGCTTGTGTATAATGGGTAGAATTAATGAAAAAAGAGATTTGAGTCCTGTTTCCTTCTTTAGTGTAGTATACCTTCCATCATGTAAAGGATGTAATGCTGACATTAACTTCCACAAAGATGAGAGAGGAGGACCATACTGTATTTTAGGTTGGGGTTCTGACATTCCTCCATCATGCCATAGAATAGATTTGTTTGCCTGTGCACTTACAGTATTGTTCTCTTTACTCCACTTAAGATCCCTGATGGAATGTTTTGCTCAATCAGGCCCATCAGGGCTCCAATCAGTGAGGCTTCCACAGGAAGCATTAAGTAAAACTTGGCCTGTGTTGGGCCTACATGCCTCCCAATAAACCCAATCAGACTTTTTGTTATTACCTGTTGATGGCATGGTGGTAAGTTTGGAGGAGTGGAATTATCAAAAGTCAATCCTTTGAAAGCCCAAGCTTGAAATAAAATTAGAGACATGACTATGATAAATAGAACTATTTCTGACTGTAGATAACCAAGCTCTGGGTTGGACTTTCAAACAGTGGTCTCCATGGCCCACACAAATAGGTGGGCCTTCAAGCCCCACAGAATAATTTTCTATTATTGTTCCTTCCTCACCTGGAATAAATGGTCCCCGTGTGACATATGTTGCAGGAAGCCATCTAGATTCATCAAACTGAATTGGTGCAGGAACATCAGCCCAGTCCAGAATTTTATTTAGTGGAGAATTTGGGATATATGCCCAGTAATGATGTGTTGAATTTTCTGCAGAGGTTGCACCTACCGTGGTGGCAACTACAACCAACATGGCTGGAATCGTATTGCCAGCTGTAACCCTTGCCTGGTTCTTAGGTTGTCCCCGGGCTGGGGGTTGTGGTCTCTGAGTTCCTAGTTGCAGTCTGGGTGTGGTGTTACAGCAACATTGCTCTCTTTCTTTCACCAGTGGATCCAGATTGAATCTGACTCTTCTGTAGCTCCTGACGAGGTTCAATTCTTCTAGCAGGTAACCACATTTTTTCTTGACCCCAGCAAATCCCCAACGCCAAGTTTGAACACTACCTTTTGTCACTATCCAGGGTGAATGTCTTTCCAGAAGATAGGGTGCCCTATCGATTTCAGAGCCTCCTTAGTAAAGGTGGCCTCAAATCTTTCTGCTGCTGTAATAGATGAATCTTTACTAATATCAAAAAAATTTAAAGTGAATACGGCTTTATGTAATAATTGACTTGCTGAGCTTCTATCCCTGTGTCCCGCCTTTTGTTGTGTTAACATGAGTTTAAGAGTAGCCTGTGTCCTTTGAACCATTTCTCTTCCCTGAGGCTTAGGTGGAATGCCAGTACAATGACTGACAGGCCACAAGGCAAGGAGGTGCTGGCAGGAACCTGACTTCTATGCAGATCCACGGTTAGATTTGATTGCTTTAGGTTTACCTACAATAGCAAAACACTCTAACAAAGTCTGAGGATATAGTTCAGTAGCATAAGCACCTGCCTGGCAGGTGCAAGGTCCTGAATTCGATTCCCAATACCAAAAAAGAAAAAAAAAAATTTAACAAATGATATTTAACGTGTATAAACTTTTGTCTTGATTTGCGGAGGCACCACCCTCCTGGCCGCGCCCCTCAGCCCCACGGCCCACTTCCGGCTCCACCCTTGCAGGCCAGGGGCGCCGCACTCGCTGAGCTTGCTTCCCCGCCACGGAACTGTGACCAAGCCAAGGTCCCCTCTCCTTGCGCAGCCAGGTGGGTTGGGTCGGGCTGGCGGGGTCGTGGCTCTGGCTGAGCGGGAGGGAGGAGAGACCAGACGGGGAGCGGAGACCCGGAGGGGAGGAGAGACCTCAGCATGGTTTCCTCTGGGGAAGGCCTAGAGGTGGAGACTGTTCAGGGTGAGCCCCAGCCTCACTTAGCAAACTCCAGGCAGAAAGCCGGAGACCTTACGGTTCTGTGAACTTTGGATTTGAGGCGCTCCCCTCGTTTATCTTGGATTACAGTAGTTCTGAGACTGCCCATTCCTTCGGGGGTTCACAGAGTGCAAAGTCAGTGGGGAGGTGTGCCATGCTCAGAAGCCATCTTTCTCCTTTGGGTACAGGAGATGGAACTTAGGGGCCTCTATCACTGAGCTATTTTTATTTGGAGGCTGAGTCTTGCTCCCTTGTGCAAGCGGGCTTCTGGCCTGTGATCCTTGTGCCTCAGCTTGGACAGTAGGTGGCAGAAGCCCTCAGGTTTTTTCATCCAGGGTCTTGCTAAGTCACTACATTGCCCAGGTCAGGCTAGAACTTGCAGACCTCCTGCCTCAGCCTCCCCGAGTGCTGGGATTGCATCAGGTGTGCTCCGGCATGCCTGCCGGACCACCATGCTTCATGAGAGAAACGTGTACACTGGTGACCTGTAGTTTACAGCTTTTCTTTGTGGTCCTGATCGTTGCTTTCTTTAAGTTCTCTTCAAACTCTTCCCCATTCCTGTCTGGAAGCTTATTCATACACTGAGATTTAAGGGGTTTACTTACTAATGTTTTTCCCTACAACATATAAAAGGGGTTGGGAGATAAATTTTGGTTCAAAGAAATAAGTTGACACATTCCTAATGGTATATTTAAAGCGTTCCCTCAGGGAAAGGTCCTTAATTTACAGCTTACAGAAATCAGGAAGTCCAAGAACAGCGTGCCAAGGACATCCTGCAAATGGATTACTAAGCAGTAAGTAGGCCAGCTCAACCCCCCTTAAAAAGCTCTGAAGCTTTTTCCAGATTTTCAAAAGCCTCTAAATGGTACTGATTAGGAATTGCAGAGCCAATGGGGAACAAAGCCAAAAGGATCCTGCCCCAGGAACTTACAGTCTAGGGGGTCATAGGAGATGCAGTGACACATTCTACAGTAAGGGAAGTACGGGCATGGGGAGAACCTGGAGAGGTCACCTGTGCTAACGTGGCCCTGGGTGTCCTAGGATCTCCTAGTGAGGAGTGCCAGTGAGAGGAAAGTGTGCTGCCTTTGTCCTGGTGAAGGAGAGGTTGGGGGACATGTATTGGGGCTAGAGGAAGGGCGTTCAGGCTTCTCCCTGTACACAAGTCCAGAGTCGTGAGACATCTCAGTAATTCTATGGTTGTTTCTTGGATGATAATAATAAATAATAACCTCTATTTGTTGAATATTTGTTACACGTAAAACACTTGCACAAGAGCTTGTGTATTTATGCTTGTAACACCTCTGTGAGATCAGCATTTTCTCAGTATTGGGGAGCGAAAACCAAGACCCAGAGAACTGAAGCAACTTGCTTTAGACACAGAATGTGAGAGCCAGGAGTCAAACCTTGGTGTGGCTCACTCCAAACCCCTCTGAACAGTAGTGGTGAAAAAGGGGGAACAGATCTGAGGGAGAAGTAGGAGTGAGGGCCAGATGATGATTCCTTGGGGATGTCTGGAATGTAGGGTGCCTGTAAGTCATCCAAGTAGAGATGTGCCCTAGGCAGACGGATGAATGAGTACTATATGAAGCTTGGGAGAATAAAGCGGCTCAGGGAATGAATTTGAGATGCCAGGATAGAAAGGGTATTTGGAGCCACACCGAAAGTGAGACTGCCTTATTTAGAAGGATTAGAATAGAAGTATAAAGAACATTAATGTTAGGGAATGGTGAGCCAGAACCCCCAAGAAGATGTCCATAGAATTATAAGAAGGACACTGGACAGTAGAATTGTGGATGCCAAAGAGTGTTTCAGTGAGAGAGTCAGCAAATGGTGGACTATTTTCTACTCTAGGAAGTGAATTAGACAGCAGCTACCGTGTATCTGTGGATTCCTACTAGAACAACAAGCCTATTAGTTATCTGACAGGACAGTTTGCTGGACACATAGTTGGTTGAAGAGTGTAATGGTTTGAGTCTAAATGTAGTCATGTGGGGTAGGCTTTTCAGAGGGGGCCGAATCTAGAGTTTATGATTGATTGCTGGTCCAGTGCTGGCATTAAGGGATTGAGTGCTACACCCGTCCAGGGCAGGTAGCCCATGTACAATAGAAGGACAGAAAGAGTCTTGTCTCCCTTCCCTGGTTGCATTTGCTCTCTTCATCTGCCATGAGCTGTTCATCTCTGCCATGTGCCACGCTGCCTTAGAGTCAGCTGATTATGGACTGAAACCTTTACAAAGTGTGAACTAAATAAACCTTTCCCCTTTTAATTTTGGGTGCTGGGTATTTTGTCTCAGCACCAAAAATTAACTAAGACAAAGCGGAACAGAAACCAGACCTCATGGTACAAACCTGTAATCCCGGCATGCTGGGAGACCGAGGCAGTGGGATTGCAAGTTCAAGTTCAGCCCGGACAACTTAGTGACTTAGCAAGATCTTCAGTTAAAACATTAGAAAACAGAGTATTAGGGGCATTGCTCTGCGTGAAGGCCTTGGTTCATTGTCCCGTAGTTGAAAACAAATGTACACAGAGGACAAGAAGTTGGAGTACTGAGTATATACAACTTGATTGAATATTGTTCCTCTGGAGCTAAGAATCCAGAGTCCAGATTATAAGTGAGCCCCTTCTACGAGGTTAGGCTCCGACTGCCAGTCTTGGGGGTCTCTTTTACTACGTTATGAGAAGACATATTCTTCTTTCTCCAGCCATACCTTTATCAAAACATTTCTTGGTCATAAACTTTTTGCCTGGCCCCTTTTTAATCCTCTTAGAATCCTTCCTGGGTGAGTGCAATCGTGGAAAACAATTATGGGTTGTTTTTCATGTTCAGCTCACTGCTATAACCAGCGGGATCATGGGAAAAGATTCATTTCCAATGCAGAGGCTCCTTCCGTAGGCCAGGACTCACCACCTATCTGTGTTTCTCTGTAGGTGCATTCTAGTTGATGGCAGCCATGGAGAAAGGCCATGGGCCTGTGTCTGCCCACCCAGACATCCTCTCCTTGGAGAACCGAAGCCCGAGTTTCCCCAGTGTAAAGAGCAGCGTGTCTGCCGGCCCCACACTCCAGTGTCTCCAGGTACCACACATGCTCACTTGTGCAGCCTGCACGCCACACATGCCTGCTCTCTGAGGCTCCAAGGAGAGGAGGACTCAGTGTCTGTCCCTGGTAGAGACAGTTCGAGTAGCCCCTTCCACAGTGGCTCCAGACACTCATCCGGTCTCAAGACGTGTCTGCTGCATGCTGTTGTCAGTAGGGTTCTCCGCTTCAGTTTCCACCCGAGCTGCTTTGTGTCTGCAGAGCCTCTTCCTACAGCCTTGTTCCTCAACCACCTGACTCTTCCTCCAGTTCAGGGAATCTAGAAAACAGGAAAAGCAGCCCTTGGTCATGGAAAGCCTCTGCTCAGGAGAGAGCTGGCATGACATTGCTACAGCAGGGTCAAACCAGTGCTTCTGAGATCAGGCAAGGACGTAACTGCCATCCCAGAGCTCAGTTCCCTCTGTATTGCTGTGTAAACATGCGTCCACTGGACACTGCGTACTGTGCAGGTCAGAGCTGGGAGATGGGCACACGTTGCTTCTGTGGAGACTGGAAGCTGGGCTGAGGGACAGTTAGCCTGAGCCCCATACTGTCTGCTAATTACAAAGTTTGCAACCTTGGGCAATACTTGGAGCCCTCTGAAGCGCCAACTTCCTCACCTTCAAAGTGGCATCTCTGCAAATACACTTTACAGATCTGTTGTCAACCTTACAACTATTGCCATCTTACAGTGATTTAGGGTTTTGGGATTTTCAAAGTCGAGTGAGTGCATTATTCCATTTCATTCTCCAGTGACCATAGCAGATAGGTAGGTGGTAGTGAATGAGGAAGCTGGGCTTGAGAGTGGTGAAGTAGCTTAAAGCCGCTGAGGCTGACACGGCAGTGGCTTTTTTGTCTTCTGGTTGTAGAAATATGTTAACAGTATCCTTGGAGGGGTGTGGGGTCCCCGGCCTCCGAGGCTGTGACTCTAGTAAGGATGTGAACACAGGGAGGGAGATGTGGAAGCCGCAGGGCAAAGGCTGAGAGGCTCAGCAGGAAGAGGGATGTATGAGAGTGAGCGAGCACTAAGTGGGACAGGATAGGTGAGTGCTGGTGTGGGCTGCGGTGAGCAGAGAGGAGTTTACACATGTTATATGGAGATGTGAACCGTTCCTCTTGCAGGGACCTGCTTTGATCTTCAGACCAAACCCAAGTTTGAGGGGCCAGGGGTTCATGCTGTGACTCATAACTGCCACTATCCCCAGGGTCATCTGTGCTCATCAGAAGAAGAGAAAACTTCAGAAGTGAAGCAAGGGGAAGAGGCCCAGATGACTTTTTATAGCCAAAGCTTGGCAGAAGAGGAAGCAGTGGAGGAACTGGTCCCTCAGCTTACCTGTGGGGAGTTGGAATGCCACCCTGATTTCCTTGGCCAGTACATTCAGAAAAAGAAGGTGAGACTTCCAGAGTTGGGGAGAGCTTGACAGTGCAGGCATGAGGGGCTGGAAAGCTGAACCTGGTCTCTCCTCCACAGGAGGAAGGGGAAGAAGCTGACATGAGCCAGCATTTATTTCTCATTCCTTAATCCTTTTATTGTTTTAGTTTTAGTGTTTTTTTTTTTTTTTGGTTCCTTGTTATTTTGAGACAGATCTTGCTACGTAATTGAGGCTGGTCTTGAACTCACCGTGTAGCTCAGGCTGGCCTTGAAGCTCAGGCTGGCCTTGAACTCATGGTGCTCTTCCTGCCCCAGCTCCTGAGTGCTGTGATTGGGGGTGTGTACCACTGTGCCTGGCTTCCTATCTCCTTCTCTAACCTCTCAGTGGACAGGTATCTTTCTGAACCTGGGTCCACTGTTTTGTCTAGACTTTGTAAGTTGCTCTGCACAGCTGTTCAAGTTGATCTGTTATCTCACACTTTCTTTCCTTCCTGTTCTATCTCTTAGATGACACTGGTGAGTTTAATATGCTCTACCATGGTCTCAAATGAAAAGATGAAAAATGCAGCTGACATCACTAGTTTCATCCTTGAAATCTGTAGTGCGCTTGCCCCCTTGGAGCCCGAGTTCATCCTCAAGGTATTGTGGAGGACGGAGGGGTTGGGGTGGGTAGCTGGGAGACAGGAATGTGATGACAGTGTGTGAGATGGGGCTGACTAGGCTGTGGTTGCAAGTGGGAGCAACATCCCTTAGAAGAGGGCAAGGATCCCTGGTTGAGTTTGAGGACTCATTCCTGGGGTTCTGTGAAGAGTGGAGAAAGATGAGGTCCTGAAAGGATACTAGGCTTGCATTGCCTCATAACCCAGGCCGAGCATGCTGACCATCATAGTAACAGATGAGCTGGCTCTGGGGGAGCTTGGAGTGTTGTGAGGAAGGCATGTCACTCCAGAATATCACGTGAAAGCAGCTGGATCCAGAGCTCGGGGTTACAATACCGTGATCTTACAGCAATTTAGGGCTGTGGGATTTTCAAAGCTGACAGTGTTTGAAAAGCAGCAAAGGTGCTGGGTGTTTGCTGGGAGGGTTTGGAAGATGGCAGGTTTAACCAGTGATTGAAACCCTTGGTAAGTTTGATAGACTTTGATAGGAGCAGTCTTCTGAAGAGAGCAAGGTAAGGTTGACTTGGAGGCCTGACAGTAGAGTCAGAGTAAAGGAAGCTGCAGAGGAGAATAAAGGATAGACCAGGGATGGTGAACCTGTGGCACTTGTGCTGCAGAGGACGGTACATCTCACTGAAAGTTTTAAAAGGTTCACCCTAGGAGGTAGGTCAACTGGACAAAAAAATGAGCAAAGAGCTAACAGAACTGAACAAAATTTGTGAACCAGTGGTCTTGGTAGATGTCTATAGAATGTTCCACCCCACCACATCAGAATACCCATGCTTCTCAGCTGCATAATGGATGTTCTCTACAGTAGAGAACATACTAGCCTATAGAACATGATGAAGTAAATACAAGGGAATTGAAATTATGCCATGCATGCTATCTGAGCATAGTGCAATGAAATTGGAAATTAATGGCAAAGGGAACCACAAAAACTCCACAAACACATGGAAATTAAATAATAGCCTCCTGAACAACCAGTGGGTCACAGATGAAATTAAATGGTATCTACAAACAAACAGAAACGTAAATACAACTCCCCAGAAGCTGTGGGATGCAATGAAAGCAGTCCTCAGGGCAGTGATCTCACACATCAGGAAAACAGAACGAGAACAGATAAATAGCCTAATGCTGCACCACAAACTTTTAGGAGAAGGAGAACGAGGCAAGTCCACCACCCAAAAAAGGGAGGAGATTAGAAAGGTCAGGGCAGAAATTAATGCAATTGATGTGAAGAAGCTACCACAAAGAATTAATGAATCAAAGACTTGGTTCTTTGAATGAATAAATGAAATTAATAAACCTGTAGCTAACCTTATCAAAAAAGGAAAGAAAATACTCAAATTCATTCAATTAGGAACGAAAAGGGTGAAATCACAACAGATCCTGTAGAAATTCAGTTGATCATCAACACCTACTTTGAAAATCTTTACTCCCATGGGATGGAAAACACAGAAAAAGTGGACAGTTTCCTAGATAAGTATGAATTACCAAAAATGAATCCAGAAGATATAAAAATCCTGGACAACCCAGTGTCAATTAATGAAACTGAAAATGTGATTTAAACCTACCAACCAAGAGAGCCCAGGTCCTGATGATGCAGAGCTGAATTCTACAAGAAATTTAGAGCAGATTTAATGCCAATTGTTCTCAAACTCTTCAATGAAATTGAAAAGAAAGCAGTTCTCCCTAACTCATTTCTGGAGGCAAGTATTGTGCTGATACCAAAACCAGAGAAAGCTCCAAGCAAACAAGAGAACTACAGACCAATCTCCCTAATGAATGTAGAGGACAGGATACTCAATAAAATACTTGCAAACAGAATTCAGCAAATTGTCAAGAAGATTATCCCCCTGACAAAGTGGGATTCATCCCAGGGATGCAGGGATGGCTCAATATACGCAAATCAGTTAATGTAATACACCGTATCAAGAGAGCCAAAAACCACATGATCACCTCAACTGATGCAGAAAAAACTTTCACAAAGCTTTTGCCAAACACTCATTCCTAATAAAAACCCTACCAAAAACAGGAATAGATGGTCTTTACCTCAATCTGATCAAAGCCATCTGTGACAAACCAACAGCCAGCATCATACTAAATGGACAACACCTGAAAGCTTTCCTTTTAAAATCAGGAACAATACAAGGATGCCCACTGTCACCACTCCTATTCAACGTAGTTCTGGAAACATTAGCCAGAGCAATTAGACAAGAGAGAGAGATACAAGGAATAAGGATAGGAAAGGAAGAAGTGAAATTGTCATTATTTGCAGCTGACATGATGCTCTACGTGGAAGACCCCAAAAACTCCACCAAAAGCCCCCCCAAAATTAATCAACAAATTCAGTAGCATAGCTGGATGCAAACTCCACAGTCAGAAATCAATAACATTCTTATACCCACTGACAGAGAAATTAAGGAAATCATACCTTTCACAATAGCATCCAAAAAATTGAAATACTTAGGAATCAGTGTAATGAAAGAGGTAAATGATCTTTGCCATGGAAACATCAATATTCTGAAAAAGGAGATGGAAGACGATTTCAGAAAATGGAAAGATGTTCCTTTCTCATGGATTGGAAGAACCAACATTGTGAAAATGGCCATACTCCCAAAATTGTTGTACAGATTCAATGCAATCCCAATTAAAGTACCATTAGTATACTTCATAGATTTAGTGAAAACATTCCTAAAATTCATCTGGAACCAGAAGAGACTTAGAATAACAAAAGCAATCCTGGGCAACCAAGACAAGTCAGGTGGCATCAGAATCCTTGACTTGGAATTACACTACAGAAGCCACTGTGATACAATCAGCATGGTACTGGTAAAAAAACAGACCTGAGGATCAGTGGAACAGAGTGAAAGATGCAGCCACGACCACAGACACACTCATGCACCTTATCTTTGAGAAAAGGCCCAAACAAGTTCACTGAGGAAAGATGGCATTTTTAATAAATGGTGCTGGAAGAGCTGGGGATATCACTCAGTGGCTCAAACACCTGACTAGCAAGTGCAAGGTCACCAGTTCAATTCCCAGTACCAAAATAAATAAATAAATAAATAAATGGTGCTGGAAAGACTGGCTTTCCACATGCCAAAGACGGAAACGACCCATGTCTATCACCATGCACCAAATTAATGTCAAAATGGATTAAAGATCTAAATATTAAAACAGAACCATTAAATCTATGGGAAGAGAAAGTAGGTAGAAATCTTTTAGACATAGGGGTAGGCAGAGAGTTCCTAAAAAAAAAACCAAACTGCACAGGAAATACTTCAAAACGACAACAACTGGGATCTCATCTTATGGAAAAGTTTTTGCACATATAAAGATATCACCAGTAGACTAAAAGAAAAACCCACAAATTGAGGAAAAACTTCAGCCAACTACCCCTTGGACAAAGAATTTCTATCTAGAACGTAAAAAGAAGTGAAAAAAAAAAACAAACAACCCTCCCCAGATTCAAAGACCCAATACAAAAATGGGTATCTGAGATGAATGCACACTTCTCAGATAAAGAAATAGAAATTGCAAAAAATACAGGAAAAAATGTTCAACATCATTAGTCATTCAAGAAATGCAAATTAAAACAACACTGAGATTCCATCTCACCCCAGAAAGCATGGCTATCATTAAGAAATAAACCAATATCAAATGCTGGCGAGGCTGTGTGGGAAAAGGAACCCTATGCCACTGCCGGTGGGAGTGTAGACTGGTGCAGCCATTGTGGAAATCAGTCTGGAGATCCCTTTGTAAACTAGGACTAGAGGTCCCATTCAAGCCAGCTATTTCCCTTTTGGATATTTTTCCAGAACTGAAGACATCATACCACAGCAATATATGTGCACCCATGTTTATAGCAGCACAATTTGTAATAGCTAAATCATGAAAGCAACCCAGATGCCCATCAACCGTGGAATGGTAAAAAAAGCTGTGGTATTTCTATATAATTTAATATTACTCAGCTAAAAAGAAAGATAAACTCGAGGCTTTCATAGGTAAACGGATGCAACTAGAGATCATACTCATAAGTGAAATAAATCAGACCTGCGGGTGTAAATACCACATTGTCTCACTAGTGTAAGAACCTGAAGGAGTGAATAAAATCTAAAAGGTACAATAGATATTGTGAAAGGGAGAGAAACTGCTCTAAAGGAAAGAACTGGGATGAGGGAAAGGAGAAAACAAAGAAAGAAGGGGAAAATATGTGTATGTGTATACACAAGATAGCTACGATAATTGTACTACTAATTTCGATTGCTTTATTGAAAGAAACAGTTAATGTTTAATTGTTTGATCAATCTTACATGCCTCTATTTGTTTCACCGAGTAACCAATTTGAAGATAACAATATATACTACAATAACCATTGTTGATGTCCTATCACCTTGTCCAAAATTCTGTATTTCTTCTAATGTTCTGCTGCTGTTTTTTTATGTCTGTTTGTTTGTTAATGTTTTCCTTCTTTTATGTTTAGAAAATAACCAAAATAAAAGGTTTACCCTCACTGGGCTAGACTAGGGAGGATTTAGAGGGGCAGGCTAGACGCCATGGTTATATTTTGCATACAGAGGGCTAGAGAAAGGTTTCGTGCAGGCAGGCTCAGTAAAATGAGTTAGTTTAGATCAGGAAGCTACAGCAGAGGTGGCTGAGACACTCGCCCTGTGTCCTAGGCATCTTTGTACGCTAGGCATCAGCTGAACCTCCAGGACGTGGCCAACAGGGTGTTGGCCGTTGCTGCCTTCTTGCCCACCTGCCGCCCCCACCTGCGACGCTATTTCTGTGCCATCGTCCACTCGCCTTCCGACTGGATCCAGGTCGCGGAGTTCTACCAGGTGCGGAACTCAGTTCCTGAGTGAGGAAACCCCCGGCTTGCCTGTCTTCTCTGTCTGAATCTGAAGCAAACTCTCAGCCAAGTCTGCCTCCCCTCAGCTTCCCAGCCAGAGCCCACAGGGGACAGCTTCTCCCGTACCAGGCTGCGTTGCCTAAAGGAGGGTAGGACTGGACCACAGTTTGAGAAATGATTGATCTTAACTCTGGACCTCATGTTTGCAATGGGGAAAATGAAAATCAGAGAGGAGGGCTGACCTGCCAACTGCCATGGAAATTTCCTTTTCTCCGCTCATGTCCTTTCCGCTCTTCTCTTTCCTGTGTGCTTGGGAGAGAGAGACAGAGACAGAGACAGAGACAGAGACAGAGACAGACAGAGAGAGCATGCATGTGTATTTGTTTGTGTTACCTGGTATTGAACCCAAGTCCTTTTTTTTAATTGACTGGGGTTTAGGGAGTGCAATGGGAAATACCACGTAGGGTCACACCCTGCTCCCACCCCCAGGGAATATCTGTTCTAGTCTTTCTGGGATGATGTTTTGAGCTTTTTCTCCTTTATCCTAGCACTGAACTTGCTGCCAGCTTCTTCCTTACACCCACCGGAGACTGACTTCTCCTTGGAGGAAAGTTTGGTCTTCTTCCTAGAGACACCCCTGCTGGCCGCATCTTGTAGTTCAGTAGCTCTTTGCTCCTTGGTGAACTCAAGGACTTCGTGCTGAGCTACGTGCCCAGCTCTTTTGTTTGTTTTTAGTTTTTATTTTGAGATAGGGTCCCTAAAATTCATTTAGTTGCCCAGGCTGATTTTCAACTTGTGGTCCTCCTACTTCAGGAGGGGCCCAAGATTATGATCCTCCTGCTTCAGCCTCCAAAAGTGCTGAGATTACAGGTGTGCTACCAGACCTGATCAGAAATTGTGTGTGCAGAGCTGGAGACAGGAATTTGCTAGCTTTCTGTAATTTCAAATATCCTAGGGTCTTGTTTTCTTTTGGAGGATTTCACTGGGTGTCACTTCTGAGGGTCTCTCTCTCTCTCTGTCTCTCTCTCTCTTTCTCTCTTTGTTCCCCCACCCCCGTCTGTCTCTGACAGGAACTGGCTAAAGGAGAGGAGAATAAGCTGGCCCCACTGCCTGCCTGCTTGCGGGCTGCTATGACTGAAAAATTTGCTCAGTTTGATGAGTACCAATTGGCTCAGTACATTCTGCCCAAGCACCATGCCAAGAGACACCACCGCAGGCCACCACAACCTCCAGTGAGTCCCTGCCTCCTCCTGGCACAGGCCCCTCCTCTGGGAAGGGAGCAGTAGGGGAGCATGGTGGTCCCAGGGATATCACACCTCGCATTTGATGGGTTTCCTGGAGAGGATCTAACGGAGAGGCCCTGGGATGCTGGGAAGAGTGCGGGGCAGAAGGAGCAGTGCAGGCCTTGTTCCTCGCTGGCTTCCTTTCTGTCAGAGGTGGACCTTCAGGATTTTCCAAGGGTTTTCCCCCAGGGACAGTCTCCATTTCCCCGTATGAAACCACTTCTCCCGATCCCACAGGAGCATTCATTTTCTGAGAGAATGTGTTTTCCAAGGTACCTGTGGCCTATTCTAAAAGTACAGAAAAAGGTGAGTCCTTTTCCTGGAACTGCATGTGTGCAGGTACAGTTCTGTCTGCATGTGACTGACAGGTGGTGTGTTTAGTGGGATAAATGAGATGTGAACAGTATGAAATAAGTACCTTCTGGGGAAGTTTGAGAAACAAGCAAAATCGTTTGTAGTTTTATGACAAATAAGCCTTTTTACCTAGCGGTTAGGAGGATAGAATCTGGATTGCCATAACTGGGTTTGTATCTCACTTCCACTACCTGGGGTCGCACCCTTGGTCAAATGACCACAGTTCCCTTGCCTCCCTTTCCTCATATATAACATGGGGAAAATAGCAGGACTTACACTCCTGGGGTGTAAAGATGAACTCAGGTAGTTAAGGTATTTCTGTTAGTATTCAGCTTTAAAAAGTGTAAGCTCCTGTCATTATTAAATCATATTATTAGGAGAATGGATGTCAGCATTACAGGAAAAAAATCATATTTTTAGGAGGTCACTGGTTTTTCTATTCATCCTATGAATGCAGGCCAAACTGGGCTCCCGTAGCTTAGAAAATGCTCCCTGCCTTTTATCCCTCACAGCCTACACTGTTCCATGGCCTCCATTTACCTGACCAGGGCCTCAGGGCCTGAAATAGGAGCTGCTTTCTCTTTTCCTCAGAACAAGGGTGTTCTGTGCTCATTTTGTCTCCATCTTGTTTTCACCAGCCACCCACCTCACGCTAACCCCGATAGTTCCATCTTGTGTGAGGGAAGCACTGGGACCCTTAATTGATAATGATACGCTCTTTAGTTTTTCAGCGCTACAAACTGAACCCAGGGCCTTATGCATGCCAAGCGAGTGCAGTAGTGCTGAGCTCTGCCTCCAGTATCCGCAGCATATCTTCTTTCCAGGCAGGGTGTTACCATTGCCCCACGTGGCCTCCCACTCTTTGGGTCAAGCCGTACTCTTGCTTCAACCTCCGGAGTAGTGAGGACAGTAGTTGTGCCACTGCTTCTGCCTGTGTGCGGCAGTCTTACTCAACATGGTAGCTCTTGTTGCTGGAGATTTTTACCCTGTCTCGCTATCTAATTTGGGCAAGGAGATTGCCTAAGAGGTGTAGAACGTCTTAGGCTCTGCTTTCTGGGGAAGATCCCTGATCATGGATGAAATGACCCTTGGGACTTGGGGTATTTCCACAGTTTGAGGTGGGGAAAAAGAATCCGCCAGGCTTCACCCTTAAGAAGTTGGTAGAGCGGCTGCATATCCATGAGCCTGCCCAGCATGTCCAAGCCCTGCTGGGCTACAGGTGAGCAGGTCCACCCTGAGCCCACGTTCCACTGAGGTGATGCCATTGCAGCTCAGCTTCCACGGCCCCTGTCCTGATGGTTCCCAAGCAGGAGCCTGGGCAGGCAGGGGCTGTAAACGTGACTGACACATGGCTTTGACGAGTTCACCTTTCCTTTGCTGTTTTCTGCTTTGAAGTAATGGGCATTTTCTCCTCTGGCTCAGGTACCCCTCCAGCCCCCAGCTCTTTTCTCAGAGTCGTCTCCCTGGGCCCTGGGACTCAAGCAGAGCAGGGAAATGCATGAAGCTGCCGAGACCAGAGACCTGGTCTCAGGCGCTGAGCCTTCGGGGGAGCAAAGCATCCGCTTGGGCGCAGCTCATCGGTGCGGTAACCTTGATCTTCCTGGTCCTTTCCTGTCTGCTCCATTCTTGCTTCCGCATTGTAGAGCGCGATGTCTCTATGGCAGGATACAGCTGCTCTCTTGGTCGATAGTCTCACCACTGAAAATGACTGGACTTGCAAGGCTTATGGTTGACCACACAGAGTGCACAGTGGTGCCTGCGTGGAGTAGTGTTGATGAGGAGGCTGACACACCAGCGTATCAGTGTATGACAAAAGCAGCAGCTCTGTGTTTATTGCATGTATGCCGATGTGTACCTTCCCAAAAAGGGAGGGCTGGCTCTTGATATGTTAGAATCTCTCCAGGATCTCATATGTAGGATAGGGAAATTTTAGGTAAATAGATGTATTATGTACAGGTAATCATTCCCCGCAGGAAATGTAAACATTTTCTACTAAGGACAGGCACTGATAAAAAAAAATTAAAGAAAAAAGTTGGATCACACTGATAAAGCAATTAAATTCAAGAGAATCAAGTTATTTTATTGTTCTCTTTTTACAGTTCTTATTTTTAGTGAATTTCTCATGTGGTACAGGGGATTGAGAACATGCTATGCAAATTCTCTATCACGGAGCTACATCCCCAGCCAAATAAGTGCCCTTTCTTTTCTGAGACAGGACTTTGCTAGTCTCCAATTATCCCACACTAATCTCAAACTCCCGGGCTTAGGCTGTGCTACCACCACCTCAGCTCTCTCAGTGCTTCCCAGGTTCCACAATGGGAAGCCTACAAAACTCAGTCACAAGGGTTAATGCTACATATTTTCAACAAAGAGCAACTGACTTTAAATTTATAGAGATGAAAGAGGAAGCAAAGGGAAACAAAATGGATGCAGGGCTTATAAATGTGGAAACAGAAAGAACATTCTATAGTCAGAAATGAGGAATGGGTTGGGAAGCTAAGTTCAAGGCCAGCCTGGGAGACACAGCAAGACCCTGTGTCAAAAAACCAACAGTAAGTAAGTAGCTGAGTGGGGGCACATGCCTCGCAACCCAGCTACTAAGGAGGCCAAGGCAGGAAGATCACAAGTTTGAGACCAATTTGGACAGGCTAGCAAGTCCCTGTCTCACAATCAAATACAAAGAGCTGGGTCAGGATGTACTGATCTGCTGTCCCATGAACAGTGTTGGGTAAATCTTGCTGCATGCGTCCGGCCCATACTGGCTTCATCCTTGTCCATTTCGGGTTGGATAGATCACGTGGTGAGTCTGCATCTTGAAATTTCCTTGAAGTTCTTCCCTGGACTCTGACCTCTCACCCTTCCTTCCTGTGCTCCCCTCACCTGTGCCCGCCTCCTGCAGACAGCGGGAAGCTTCCCTTCACGGCCATGCTTCAGAACCTGTGCCACCTGCTGCGGGTGGGAATCAGCGCCCACCACCATGAGCTCGTCCTCCAGCGGCTCCAGCACGCGGTATGCAGTGAACTGCCCTGACAGCAAGTCTGCTCCAAGAGAAGTGGGGCTGCTTCTGTTGCTTCCTCTCTGTGGGAGACAGGGTCTCACTACGGACTTCAGGCTGGCCTTGAACTCGCCTCAACCTCCCAGGGCTAGGATTACAGCAGGCCCCACCTCGCCTGGCTCATTACTCCTCTTGCTTACCTCTTGTCTACTCTAGCATGCCTTCTTCCTGCTTTCTTCCCTGTATCTCCTCTAACCCCACAGTCCCCTTCCTTCCCTTCCCACAGACCTAACCAAATAGTGACCCTCTTTTCGTGGTTCTGGCCCTGGTAGCCTCATCCTCCCCGGCCCTGTGGTCATGATCCTCCTTTGCACTGCAGAAGTCTGTGATCCAGAGTGGGGTGTTGCCCTTCAGATTCCTTAATGCCCATGATGCCATCGATGGCCTCGGGGCTCAACTCCACAATCAAGGTATTATCTGCCCTCTAGCAGCCCCTGTCTGCCTCTCCTGTGTGAATGAGGCGGCCCTGCTGACTCATCATTCATAGCCTCTTGTTTTGCAGATTCTGGGCATACATTGGGCAGAGGCCAGACTCGAGCCGGCCTGGAGGGTTGGGCTCAGAGGATATCACTGGTGGGATGGGATGTGGGAGCAGGAGATGCCTGACTGTGTGTCTGTCACCCCACAGCAGTGCCCTTTCCTTCGAATACAAGGCTGCTGAGGCAGATAATGATAACAAACTCAGGGCTGGGGATTTAGCTCAGCGGCACGGCGCCTGCCTGGCAAGCGCGAGGTCATGAGTTCAATTCCCAGTACTGAAAAAAAAAAAAAAAACAAAAAAAAGGGAATAGGGGCTGGGGATTTAGCTCAGCGGCACAGCGCCTGCCTGGCAAGCTCAAGGTCGTGAGTTCGGTTCCCGGTACCGGAGAAAAACCAAAAAAAAAATGATAACAAACTCAAAACGTATCAAGATGTATCCACGGTATCTTTGCAAGCTGAGTCGCCGGAAGCTTCGAGCAGCAATGATGATCCTGGTGATCTATGAGCAGCTCAAGCAGGAAAAGCTGAAAATACACAGGGCCAGGTGTGTGTGCGTCATCCAGGGGCCACGCCTGGGTGACAGGAGGTGTGCTGGTGGGCTGGGATTCATCTGGGAACTCTGAGGTATTTTTCTGTAAAGATATGCTTGGCAGTCATCATAGGGCCTCATACCTGCTTGCCTCCAGTCATCTCAGCACAGCCGATGCTGTCTTGTAACATTCTCCTAGAGATCGTGAAACCAAAGCTGTGCCTGGGCCTCCACTCTGCCGCTGTTCTTATCTTCTTGGTTCCCATGGGTTCTGTGTCTGTGTGTCACCCCCCGTTCAGTGCTTGGGTGTTGTGTCCTCTGGACTCTGCAGCTCCTTGGTTTCCTTTCTCTTCTCTGTGACATCCGTGTTTTTGTTTTTCTCTTGCTGTATTTCTGGCCCCCTCACCTTTTTGCTTTTGACACACATAAAGGTAGTTATCACAAGCAGGCCTAACGACAGGCGTGCAGTCTGTTCTGTCTGCTGGATCAAGTGAAGCTCTGAGTTCTTACTGAGCTAGTTTTTTTGGGGGGGGTTTTTGGTTTTTCTCCGGTACCAGGAACCGAACTCACGACCTTGCGCTTGCCAGGCAAGCGCTTTTGCCGCTGAGCTAAATCCCCAGCCCCGAAGCTCTGAGTTCTTTTGCACCGAGAAGTTCAGTGAATGTGCAAGACAAGAGGCTATGAATGATGAGTCAGTTCTTATGCACTTCAGCATATCCTACGTCCATTTTTACCCAAGATGAGCACAAGACTCACCTGTCATTCTCATGTGACTCAATGACTCACCTGTCATTCTCAGTACTCAGGAATCTTTTTCATCAGTGGCTGAACGCAGAGCGATTTATAAAGCGAACCCAGAAGCTGGGTGTGGTGGCACATGCCTGTTCCCCCAGCCCTTTACCCAGCCTGGACTGAAGAGTGAGTGAGATCCTGTCTCAGAGACAACAAAGACACAAATAAAAACAAACCTTTTTAGCTAGATCGAATGATTTTATTTTATCCATTTCTTTTGCTGACCCCTCGTTTTTGAACATAAGTATAAAACAAATGCCAAAGAGTATGACATATTCTTTTACCCTTGCATATGACGTTCTTGTCTTCTAAAATTGTCCATTTTCTTATATAATCAGAATGTCAATGATATAGCAAACAAAGCTGAAAATAATTCCTTGGTATTATCACCTACTGTATAGTTCATCTACAAATTTCCCTGTTGTTACAAAAATGACATTTCACAGTTGTAAACAAATCAGGAACAAAACAAGGTCTTTTGTATTTAGTTGTTACATTTTATATTTAGTTGTTATATTTAGTTATATTTAGTTACATTTTGCATTGTTATATTTCTTCTCTCTCTCTCTCTCTCTCTCTCTCTCTCTCTCTCTCTCTCTCTCTCTCTTTGTTTTTCTCTTTCTTTCTTTTCTTTGTTTCTTTTTTTGAGCCCGGGACCCACTATGTAGTTCAGGTTGGCCTTAAACTCACTGTAGACCCCAGGTTGGCCTCAAACTCCTGGTGATCCTCCTCCCTCAGCCTCGTGAGTGCTGGGATGACAGGCATGCACCACCACCCCCAGGTGGTTCTTATATTTCTTAAATCTCATTGAATCTTTGTTTTTGTAAACACTGTGTTGCTGTGGAAGGCAGGTTAAGTGCCACCCCCTAGTGTCCCATATTTGGATTGATGTACTTCATCATGATATCTTTTTGCTTGTTTTCTATTTGATATACTATGGAAAGTAACTGTCCATCTATAATACATTGATTTATTTTCTTTTCGCAAGAATTTCAAGGGCAATCCTGTACAGACTGAGTGAGATCACCAGACTTCTGTGCCTCTTGATAAAATACAAGATCAGAGGCAGGAACATCCCAAGTTCAAGTTCAAAGTTATCCTGACTTAACCTCATGAGACCTTGTCTTTAAAAGATAGAGAGCTGGAGATTTAGCTGAGTGGTGGAGCACTTGTGTAGCATGGCTGAATCCTAGGGTTCCATCCCTAATAATGGCGGCTCTAACATGTATCTATATGACAAAGTATTTCATGGCGCAAATTCATAGTGATGCTAAAATTGATGAATGCTCTTAGGAGGTTGACAGCCTCATGTCTTCGCTGGGGGTAATAGCTGATTTCTTAAGATGCTTGCTTGAACTTGTTGATTTATTGGTAGTTGCAGAATGGCAGCTTTCCATCATTCTGTCATATTGCTTAGCTGGAAAAGTAATGAGCTGCCCTCATCCGCTAAACTTTTCATTTACCTTAATAAAGTCATGGCATAGTGAAAGTGGAATGAATGTTCTCCACTGTTTCTTATCTTAATTGCCAGTGACTAGAGTCAGCAGTTAGTGTTTGTTCTTTTTTTCTCTTTAAAGAGGCAGGAGAAAGTCTTATTAGAAATGGATGAAGGATACACTCAAGGGTGGAGAGTAGATGCTCAGAGAAATGAGGCACAAGTGTTCTACAAACTGCAGTTGAAAACTATATGGCCGTTCAGGCTTCCTTCAGGAAGTGAGCGGGGCTTAGTGTGCTGAGTGTGGCAGGTGATTTCAGGGTGGTTTTCCTGGTGAGTCCCTCTCCCGCCATGAGACCGGGCGTCAAGAGAGGATCCCACAGAACAGGGCCTCAGGGAGCTGCTGTACCCAGCAGAGGGGCTGCGTGCGGAAGGGCAAAGCTGAGCTTGAGGAGGGGTCCAGGGAGAGGACTCAGGACTTGAGTGTGGAGTTCTCATCCTCCTGACTGCCCCATACTGGCAGGCCGAGAAGCCCCTGAGTGACTGTGTCTGTGTCTTTCTTGGCCTGCAGACAGCACAAATATGACATTGAGCTGGTGGACCGGTACCGACAGGCCCTGCAGGTGGCTGTGAACCTCTCAGTGAAGCACAATCTGCCGCCGCTGCCGGGCCGCACCCTCTTGGTCTACCTCACCGATGCCGATGCAGACCACTTCTGTGCCAAGAGCAGCGCACAGGGGGTAAACGGCCGAAGCATGCTGCGAGGGGCTGGGAGGGTGCTGGGGGGCCTGAGAGGTGTCCTGACCCCAGCCCTAGTTTCCCACAGAGACACGAAGATTAAAAGGAATAATGTGGATTTGCTTCCAAGTATCAGCCCTTCGCTGCCTAGGGAGAATCCCTAGCACGTGGTGTGGATCCTGTTTATGGCTTATAGCACTAACATTTCCCCTTGCAGTACTTACTATTTAGTACTAAATTTCTGTTTATAAAAGTATACCTCACTCTCATCCAACTGCACCCCAGTGCTGGATTTGGGGAGGGAAGCTGGCTTCTCCCCACTCCTCCCCACAGCTCTTCTTGAGGGCAGCAGGAGCTGAGCGCTCCTCACTGCAGATTTTGTCCTCCTTCCCATTATCCCAAGCCAGGGAAGGTGCATGGCCTCCAAGCTGGGTAGACAAGACTGGATTTGAGAGTAAGGGACCTTTATTTCATCCTGATGCTTATCCGACCAGCCTCCCATGAACTATGTGCTGCTACTGATGGCAATGATGGTGGCGCGGGCCGAGCAGGCAGAGGTCACGCTGTGTGGAAGCGGCACTCTGAAGACGGCCGAGCTTGTGGCTGAGGGATGCATCCTGAAGACTGCGCTCAAACTGCAGGCTCAAGTCCAGATCGGACACCCACCCCCACCACCTCCCAGTGTAGGAGTGTGCACAGGCCTGGCAGCCTCCCAGATAGTACAGGCCTCAATATGCAGTGTTGAAGATTCCCCAACAGACGGTGGTGTTTCTTGTTTGTTGGTTGTGTTAGTGTGTCCCTTCTCGCTGAATGAAAACATGTCAGGCAGGCTATATGCTTAAGGAAAACAGGGTTATTTCATGCCGAGTGCATGGCAGGCCTCAGCTTGGCCCAGGTGAGGCCCTCATTGTGTTTGGGGCCTGTGAGAGGAGGAGATCATCTCCCGAGATGGAAAGCCAGAGAATGATTCCTGGGTCAGGCTTGGGCTTTTAGAAGAACTTGTTCATGCAAGACCTTAGGGGTCTCACAAGGGCTGCCTTAGTCCCCCAGGACCTCCTTCTAGGCCCCACCTCTTCCTACCTTCATTGGATGGAGTTTCCAGCCCCTTCTTATGACAGAAAATTTCAACCTATAAACCCTGGGGACACAACAGTCCATATGGGAACTCGAGCATTGCTTCTCTCACGTGCAACCAACTGGTGACATGAGTCTCTTTCCTTCAGGAGTTAGAGGAGGGGGACGAGGAGCCCCTGGATACTTTTAAGAAGCACCTGCTGTCTCTGGCCATCCGAAGGGTCCCCGTGAGTACTTCTCAGCCCCTGTGACTCTCCCCTCCTGCCCCATTTTCCTCTAGGAATGATGCCTCTCGTGTTTGGCCTCTCAGAGCTGATCTTTCCCAGTTTGCACAGCGTCTAGATCTGCTCCCTGATGGCTCCATGCTGGTCCCCTGTGGTGTAGGGGATTTCAGCACCAGCATTCTGGAGAAATCGGTCTTGCTTAGTCGTGTTTGCTAATTGCCATGGTGTGAATGGCCCCTCTGTGGCTGACTTCAGGCTACCAACGTCATGTCCCTGAGCACAGAGTGGGGAACAAGTGCTCAGTCGCCCAGCACTGTGTCGTCGTCCCACATCACTGGCAGGGAGGTACATGAGGTCGAGAGTGGAAATAACAAAGTATAGTAAGATCGTCAGGAGTGCCAGATGTGGAGGGTTTATTAACTTGGTCACTTATACCTGAGTAACACTTTGGTGGTGCTGGAGAGTAGACCCCCAGTCTCATGTGTGCTAGGGAAGTGCTTTACCTCAGACCTACTGCCAAGAGCCCTTTATCTAATTCTAAACGTACACAATTTAATGTATAAAAGCAGCGTGTTTCTTCAGGCTGTGAGTCAATGGCAGAGCATGTGGTTAACGTGAGCAAGGCCCAGAGTTCAATGCTAGGCACCAATTAATAAGTGAATGAATGACTGAATCAATAAATACAGACATGCATACATAAAAAATAAATGGTCATGTTCAACAACAAGGCCATGAAATTCCTAAAAGTGAAACAGTCAGCTCTCGTGAGTGTGAATGAGCGGCTGTAGCACAGCACTTGCCCTCCCCAGCCTACCCTGCGATGTCTGAATCAGAATCCAGTGCCTTCCTTGATTCCTAAGTATTCTCCACAGAGACAGTTTCCCACTGCCCTCAGAGTTCTTCCAATCTCCCATTCTTAGGGGTGTCTTTTGTGATGTCCTGAGCTCTTTAGTGTCTCTTCTCCCCGTTCCTGGGCTCAGCTGCCCTCTTGTCTTACAGGTGGACAGGGCTGTCGTGTTTTCCAACATGCAAAGTAGCTGGATGCCATTTGCAACGAAATACATTATCTGGCAGCATGTGAATCCCAAATGTCTCTTTGTTAGTGTCCACCTAAAGAAAACAGAGCGGTAAGGATGCCTGAGCTCCCTGTCCAGTGTCACAAGGCCGTGATTCAGGTTTCTCCTCTTCTGCGGTAGCTTGGCAAATCCCCCTTCTCTGGCACCTCCTGTCTCTGTACCTTCTTAATTCCTGTGTACTGCATGTTCCAGAACTTGCTTTGAAATCTTTATCCTCATTCCCCCCATTTGTCCAGGTGTACCCTAATCCTAGCCCAGCACTCAGCCATGGTTGTGTGTGTGTGTGTATGTGTGTGTGTGTGTGTATGTGTTTGTGTGTTCAGTTCTGGGAATGGACGCAGGGCCTTGTGCCCACTGGCTGTGTGGTTTACCACTGTGCTACCTCCCAGCCATCCAACCCTGTTAGAAGTGCAGCCCTGGGAGTTGGGCACCCACCTTGTGCTTTTCAGGCAAGGATGCTGTCCCAGTCATTGTTTCTGATGCTCAGTGACTTCTTTCCTTTCTCAGATACGAAATTTGGAATCCCAATGACCTGACTGTCAGGCTGTACAGACGGAATAGTGAAGTAAGTGCAAAATGGACGCTGGAGGGAATGGACAGCCTTCCTTAGAATGTCTGTGAGAGATTATCTGTGCCCTCTCCTCCTTCTTACAGCAAAATAGCATGTGTTCTTCCTTTAAGATTCACTAGTCCTAGCAGCAACACTGACTTACAGGGATGCAGGCACTTGCTGTCTCACTGCTCCACCATCCTGGACAGCATCTACCTCACGGCTCGGGATGGCTGTTTCAGCTCCAGCCATCTTTGTATCCAGCCAAGTTTATATTAGATCCAGGAGAAAAGAGAAAGGGCACACGGGGGATTACAGTGCTGGTTTTTAAGGAAACAACTCAGTAGCTGAGCAAACACTCTGTGGCCTCTGTTCAATTCTTGATCCAAAGAAAATTCCCTCTACTTTTGCTGAATTGCAGAAATGACTGACTTTGTTTCTCCAGGTTTAGTCTTTGTTTTTCTTTCTTAATGTGGCACTGAAGATTGATGCTAGGTCCTTCACAGTGAGTTATGGCCAACACTTTTAAATTTTTTTTTGAACTTTGGGCCTTACTAAATGACTAAATTGCCCAGGTTTGGTTTGAACTTGCCGTCGGACGGCTTCAGCTTCCCTGTGTGCTGGGGTGCCAGGCGTTCACCCCCTCGCCTCCTTGCCTTTTCCTTGTCTTCTTCCCTGCCTCTTCCTTTGGATGCCACCATTTGGCCTCAACCCCTATTAGGAGGCCTCAGGCACATCCACTCCCTTGGGGCTTTCACGGCTGGTCAGAGGCGATACAGCCCAGCCCGGGATGTTTTGACCTCCACACCATAGCCCAGCCCAGTTTCCCCTGGTCCTCCAGAAATCTTCATGATTGCCGTGTACAGGCAGAGGCACTGGAGCAGGGTTTCTTTCCGCCCATTCCCGTGGTGCTGTGGTGTCATTTATTTTAACTGGGCCTGCTTATAGCTTTGCTCCCTGCCCTTGGAAGAGCTTTCTGGTCCTGACATCTAATAATCTCATTTACTTTGTTCTCAGGTTCATTGCAGAGCGTGGAGCCTCACGTCTTCTAGATCATGTGGGCCAGATGGACAAAATATTCAAGATACCACCTCCCCTGGGAAACACACAGGCCCCGACTCTCCAGCCGCTGGAAGAGGACGCTCCCGGCCCCGTGGCTCCTGTGTCGCAGCATGGGTCAGTCTGCGTCTGTGTGTCTGGGGAGACCGTCTGACTGACCTCCTGTCCGTTGAGATGCCATCGTCCTAGTGACTCAGGTGTGCTCTCTCCTTCTCAGGCAGGGGGTCCTCTAGCACTAGAAAAGTCATGTTGAGGGCTCGCACCTTTCTCTGCTGGGGAAAGGGTGGTGAAACTGTAAGGAAAGCAGCTGGCACTGTGACCATAGCGCCCGGGTTTAGGCAAAGCATGTAGGAGCTCAGCCTCTGGCTTTTTCATCCTGATTTTGCCAAACAGTAGCTTGAACCTTAGGCCAATTGCTTAGATTGTAAAACTGTAGTTTCTTTGTGTGCAGTACCGGGGACTGGACCCCGAGGCTCACACATGGTAGGCAAGAGCTCTACCCCTGAGCTATACCTCCAGCCCCCATATTTTTTATTAATTACGTTTATTGTCACACTTTAGGTATACGTAATGATTGCATTCATTATAAGGAACTCATACCTGTACGGTACACAACTTGATTCTTTTTCTCCCCCATCTCACTACCCTCCCTCCACCCACCTTCCCCTCTCTATAAAAGGTTTGTTTCAGCTTTCCTTGTGTTCTCATCATATTTTTCCTTTTCCCTTCCTTCCTTCCCTCTTCCCCCTCCCCAGCTGCCCTTCACATTTGAATATTGTATTCCTAATTTCATAATACCTATTATATATCTTAAGGCTTATTGACCCTTTTGTTGTCTCACGCCAGAAAACCAGTGTGATACTTTCATGTGTGTGTCTGATTTATTTCACTTAAGAGAATGGCCTCACCTTTCATCCATTTAGCTAGCAATGTCTCGAGCTTATCCTTCTTTGAGGCATAGTAGTACTCCATTGTATTAAAAAGAAAACCTTCTTTATCCAATCATCAGTTGATGGGCATTTGGCCTGTTTTCCAGATTTAGTTTTTAGAAACTGTGCTGGTATAAACATGGATGCTCACATATCGCTATGGTATGATGTTTTCACTTCTCCTGGGAAGATACCCAAAGGGGGAAGAGCTGGGTCAAATGGGACCACTAGTCCTAGTTTTTGGAGGAATCTTCACACGGATTTCCACAATGGTTGCACCAGTCTACACTGCTACCAACAGTGAAGAAGGGATCCTTTTCCCCATAGCCCTGCTAACATTCGCTGTTTACTTATTGATAATGTCCATTCATTCTGAGGTGAGACGGCATCTCAGCATTGTTTTAATTTGCATTTCCCGAATGACCAGTGGTGTCATTCTATGTTATCATATATTTATTTGCCTTTGCTGTTCCTTCATCTAAGAAGTGTCAGTTCATTTCAGATGCCCATTTGTGGATTGGCTCTTTAAATTTGGGGCCCGATGTTTTTGAGTTCTTTATATACTGTAGGCAGTAGTCTTTTGTCTGAAGAACAGCTGTCAGTTTTTTTCCCCACACTGTGAGTTGTCTCTTCAGTCTGTTGATTCTCTTGCTACGCAAAAGCTTTTAATATAAGGTAAGATCCCAGTTGTTGATGCTTTGTGATAGGTTTCGTTTTACTGGCTTTTGTTTACAAAGTCTTTGCCTACACCAGTGTCTTCAAGACTTCTGGCTGTGCTGTCTTCCAGCAGATTTAATCTTTCTCTTTTAACGTTTTGATCTTTGATACATTTCAATTTTAGTTTAGTGCATAGTGAGAGACATGTGTCCAGTTTTAGTCCTTGCCACTGGCTTGGGTAAAGCCAGTTTTCCCCAGCACCATTTATTAAAAAGCCTGCCCTTCTTGCAGGGAATATGTTTGGCAGCTTTCACAAAGCTTAGGTGGCTCAGCATACCTTGAGTTGCTCGTGCATCTTCTAATGTGTTCCACTGACCCATGGGCCTATTTTTTGGCCAGTACAATGCTGTTCTTGCCACAGTAGCTTTGTAGTGTAATTTTCAGTTGGGAAATGTGATGCCCTCTGCCTTGCCTTAGTTTCCCAGAATTGCCTTTGCTATTCTAGGTCTCTTCTGGTTCCCAGTGAACTTCAGGATTTTTTCATCTAATTTTGGGAGATATGCTGTGGGGATTTTAGTTGGGATTGCATGAAACGTGTATGACAATGTTGGAAGTATGGCCATTTTCAGTATATTGGTTCTTCCTACTGAAGAGCAAGGGGTAGCTTTCCATTTTTTGATATTCTCTTCAATCTCCTTTTCGAGAGTTTTTGCAGTTTTGAAAGTAGAGGTGTCTTCCTTTAGATTGATTCCTAGGTATTTCCTAATTTTGGATGCTATTGTGAAAGGTGTTGTTTCCCTAATTATCAGGGACCTGTCCAAGATCCCCAACTGCCTGTCTCAGGGGTATGGCCCAGGATGCAGAAACACAGAAGCAAATTCAGTATTTCATAACTGGGGGCTGGGAGGTCAACCTCAAGATTGGCAAAAACAAAGACTGTCCAGCTTGCTATTTTACTAGCCAATGCACAGAGAAGAGCAGGGCGCTCTTCCTGGGACAGAGTAGAAGTAGTGGTGGTGAGGGCAAGTTTAATGTCAGAAGAGAAACAAGGACGATCCATGCCCACACCTGGGTCCCTGCCCCGCCTGTCCTCTCGTCAGCAGGCCTCATCCTTCCCTGGGAGCACCACAGCCTCGTTGACCATCAAGTCTCAGTGGTAACCAGGAGAAAGCGGGTTTCTGCTAAAACTGGCAGGGCCAGGAGGGCTTCCCCAGAGGCTCTGGTCAGTTTTGAATTTGCAGTCCCCAACATCTAACTTCTTTCTCAGTGAGTTTGTTATTTGTGCACCAGAAGGCAATAGATTTTTGAGTGTGGACTTTGTGTCCAACTACACTACTGAATTTGGTCATTAAAGCTAGAAGCCTTTGGTGGAGTTGTGGGGTGTTCTATGTAAAGGATCATGTCACCTGCACATAATTAGAATTCTTCCTTTGCTATCCTTATCCTTTTTATTCCTATGTATTGTGTAATAACGCTGGCTAATAGTTCCAGAACTATATTGAGTAAGGGCGGTGATAGTGGACATCCTTGTCTTGTTCCTGATTTTAGAATGAAAGGTTTGTAGTTTGGACCATTTAATATGGTGTTGGCAGTGGTTTGCCATAGGTGGCTTTTATCAGATTGAGATAAAGACCATCTATCCCAATTTTCTGTAAGGTTTTTATCATGAATGGCTGTTGGACTTTGTCAAATGCTTTTCCTGCATCGATTGAGATTTCTTTCTAAGTTTCTTGTAGAAGTCGGCAATGACTCTGTCAGGGCCTGGGCTTATCTTCTTTGGTAGGTTTCATCACATTTTCAAGTTCATTGACTAATGTTGGTATACTTAGAATTTTTTTATCTTCTTGACTGAGCTTCAGAAATTCATATATATCTAGCAATCTGTCCATTTCTTCTGCGTTTTCCATCTTACTAGAATACAAGTCCCCAAAGTGTAGGTATAGGTGATCTTCTGGTTTTCTGCAGCACCTGTTGAGATCTTTCCCTTTTCATCCCTAATTGCATGATTTCAGTCATTGGTTTCCATTTCTGATAAGGATGGCGAAGAGTTTGTTGATTTTATTTAATCTTTCCAAGAACCAACTCTTCAGTTCATTGTTTGTATTGTTTTCTTAGTCTCCATTGCATTAATTTCTGTTCCAGTCGTAATAATTCCTTCCCTCATGTGAGCTTTGGGCCTGAGCGGCTCTTCTTTATCTAGAATTTTTGTTTTTGGGGACAGTGTTCCTAAGTTGTCTGGCCTGGCCTCAAACTCACAATCTTCCTGCCTCAGCCTCCTCAGTCGCTGGGTTTACAGGCCGTATGAGCAAGGCTGGCAAAGCCATAGTTTCTTGATGGGTAGGCTGGAGATTATAAGAGTGTGTACCAAATAGTATTGTGAAGAAAGAATAAATGAATGTAATGACTGGCTGAACAAGGAGGGGTACAGAAGAAATGGCAACTGAGTCTTAGATCCCAGGGCTGTGCAGCTGAGACCACAGCATTTTATGCTACAGAGTCTCCCACGACACCCTCTGCTGTGCCTGTGGGTTTGAGAGAGGGCCCGATCCACAGGCTGAGCCTCCCTGTCTACTTACCCTAGCTGGCGCAGCATCCGACTGTTCATTTCCTCCACTTACCGGGACATGCACGGGGAGCGGGACCTGCTGCTGAGGTCCGTGTTGCCAGCACTGCAGGCCCGAGCCGCCTCCCACTGCATCAGCCTTCGCAGCATCGACCTGCGCTGGGGCATCACTGAAGAGGAGACCCCAAGGAACAGGTGCGGGTAGGGGGGCCGGGTCAAGAAAGAGGGCTTCCAGGGGCGGAACCCAGATAGGCAGGGCCGGGGCTGCAGGAACAGATGAGGGTTGGGGAGGGAGTTGTTCTTGGTGCCAACACGAGCGGCCTGCCTTCCCCCTGCTGTGTGAGCCCGCGCCCTGTCACTCAGCTTGTGTGCCTGTGTTCCCTGCCCGGAGCCCCGGTGACCCCTACATGTCGCTCTAACCACGCCTACAGACAGCTGGAGGTGTGCCTTGGGGAGGTGGAGAACTCACAGCTGTTCGTGGGGATTCTGGGCTCGTGCTATGGCTACGTTCCCCCCAACTACAACCTTCCTGACCGTCCTCACTTCCGCTGGGTAAGGCAGCTGAGCGTGGAGCGGGGACTGGGCAGGAACCTGAGGGTGGGGCACGGTTTGTCAGGAGCCCGGGCTCTGCACAGGCCTGTGCCCCGCACTGGGAGTGCAGTGCAGGCAGAGGACCCTGCAAGTGAGCAGGGTTTCCGTGAGGAGGCTCCTCTGAAGGGTGGGTCTGTGGGGTTTTGCCATCCAGCAGGTCTGAGTTCTAAGGTCCCTTCTGTTGTTTGTAAGTGTTGTGGGAAGCAGCCTCACATAACCTGTCCTCTGTTTCCCCACATATTAAAGAGAAGGAAGAACATCTATATTCAGGACCATGGTAAAAATTACAAGTCAGTTTCAGAAATTCACAGTACATGTCATGCATGTAATGTTAGCTGTTAGCTCTGTTTCACAGCTTGTGTTTGGATGGAGGGAGGAACTCTGCTGACCCGAGGGGGTGCTGAGGCTCAGGGGTTCATGAGGGAAGGAGTTGTGGGACCTAGGACTGAACCTGCAGTCTCTGCCCTTTCCCTGCAGGCCCAGCAGTACCCGCCAGGCCGCTCTATGACGGAGATGGAGGTGATGCAGTTCCTGAATCGGGATCAAGGCCTGCAGCCCTCTGCCAGGCTTTCATCTACCTCCGGGATTCCAGTTTCCTCAGGTGCCTCCCGTTGCCCCCAGGGCCAGGTCTCCCTCCCCACCAGCCAGGCAGGCTCAGGTGTGGCACTGAGTATGGGAGAGGTGGGCTGACTCCTCTCAGAGAGAAGCAGGACTCAGGGCACGTGCCTTTACAGCCCACGCCAGCCTAGGGGCTAAGCCTAGACCCTGCTTCAGTTTCAGGAAGTCACAGGCATACTGATGGCTAGTGGTGGGAGGCAGGGGTCTGAGTCTAGCCTCATTCCTGCGGTATCTGTGGTGGTCAGCTCTGTGCCAGATACTTGGAGACCTGACTTCATTCCTGAGTCTGAGGAGGCTGCCCAGCGGATGTCAGAACTGAAGAGTTACCTCAGCAGAAGGGAAGAGATCAGCTGTCGAAGGTGAGCTTGGGGAGGCAGGCAGCTCCGGGTATGTGGCGCGGGGAGCCAGGCCCACTCTGACTCAGTGTGTTTGCTTTGCCTGCAGATACTCCTGTGAGTGGGGGGGCACAGCAGCAGGCCGGCCCTATGCCGGGGGGTTAGAGGAGTTTGGGCAGTTGGTTCTCCAGGATGTGTGGAGTATGATCCAGAAGCTCTACCTAGAGGTGAGCAGAAGTGCTGATGGCCAGAGCAGTGCAGAGTGGAACGAGGACACTCCTGGGTGGGGATTCTGTCCATCAGGAGCGAAGAAAGCTGAGTAGTCACCGCCCTGTGTACCCTCAGCCCGGGCCCGAGCTGGAGCATCCAGTATCCATCCCGGAGGATGACTTGGTGCAGGCCGCCTTTCAGGAGCTACGGAGCCCACCGAGTCCTGCCCGGCCGCAGTTGCTTCAGGACACAGTGCAGCAGCTGACGCTGCCCCATGGGAAGCTGAGCGTTGTGACTGGGCAGTCGGGACAGGGCAAGACCACCTTCCTGGTATGAGTCCCGGGGGCAACGCACCGGGGGCTGGTGGAGAAGGGTGCTGGGTAGCTAAGAAGATGGGCACGGGAGCCATGCAGGTCATGAAATGTCACCGTGTTTTCGCTCCTGTCCCGTGCAGGCATCCCTTGTGTCAGCCCTGCGGGCTCCTGATGGAGTCAAGGTAGCGCCCTCAGTCTTCTTCCACTTCTCAGGAGCCCGCCCTGACCAGGGTCTCGCCCTCAACCTGCTCAGGCGCCTGTGTGCCTATCTGCATAGACAAGTGCGCAGAGCGAGTGCCCTTCCCAGCACGTACCGGTGCATACGGCCCCATGCGCCAGCCCCAGCCCCAGTTCCTGCAGCTCTCTGTCCCCCTGATGCCAGCTGCCCTTTCCCACACAGGGGCCTGGTGTGGGAGCTTCAGCAGAAGCTGCTGCCCACGTGCACTGAGACCCTGCAGCCTGGCCAGACCCTGGTGCTGATCATCGATGGGGCTGACAAGGTGGTGAACCAGAACGGGCAGCTGACCTCAGATTGGATCCCAACGACCCTTCCGCGGGTGAGTGTGAGAAGGAAGTTAGGGTGCATCAGGGAAGAGGGAAGGAGGGGTGCCCTAGGGAGGCGAGGGCCTCTCTCATGTGGTTTCTTCCCTTTGCCCCGCCTTCTGCTCCTTGGCCCCCAAACCACAGTGGGTACACCTGGTGCTGAGTGTGTCTAGTGACTCTGGCCTTGGGGAGACCCTTGAGCAGCGCCCAGGTACCCACGTGGTGGCCCTCGGGCCTCTGGAACCCTCTGCTCGGGCCCAGCTTGTGAGGGAGGAGCTGGCGCTTTATGGGAAGCAGCTGGAGGAGTCACCTTCCAACAACCAGGTTGGGCCTGGGCCTGGGCTGGTGGGTTTGTGGGCAGCTCTGGGGGTTGGGGGGATGCATGGTGCTGAGGCTGTGCCCTGGCCTGCATGGCCTGCTGCTTTGTTTTCACAAGCACTTTTGACCGGGGAGGTTTTAATAAGAATGCCTAGCCAAAAAAAAAAAAAAGAGAGAGAGAATGCCTCGCCAGCACCCATCGGGGAGGCTGGGCAAGTGAACCGCTTACCGTGGCGCAGGCTGCACCATGCAAGTGTCCTGACAGAGGGGCTGCCGGGAGTGGGGAGGGATGCTGTACCCCAAAGTGCTGCCAGGGGCTGTCTGCTGATGGGACTCTCAGGAAGGAGCTGCGTGCAGTGAGCTTGGTGCTGGGACAGAGGCCGGCTGCGGCGGGCGCCCCGGTCCCCACGCTGAGTCCTGTGCACCTCACCAGATGCAGCTGCTGCTGGTGAAGCGGGCGTCAGGCCTGCCACTCTACCTGCGCCTGGTCACCGATCACCTGAGGCTCTTCACACTCTGTGAGCAGGTCGGTCGCTCCGCATCTGCCAAGTCCTGACCCACTTCCCCTGCTCTGTCCAGCTCCTTGGGCTCCGTACCTCATCCCCCTCCCTCACCTTTGCCATCTGTGATCGCCCGTCCCCATCCTGGCGTCACCCGCACCCACTTCTCTCCACCTGTCTCTCTTCCCCCTGTTGTGCTGCTGCTCCCTTCCCTGCCCAAGCCGCTGCTGCCCCTCCCCACCCCATGAAGGCTGGGCTCCTTCCCCTGCCAGGTGTCTGAGAGACTTCGCGCCCTGCCTGCCACCGTGCCCCTGCTGCTGGAGCACACCCTGAGCACCCTGGAGCAGGAGCACGGCCACAACGTCCTTCCACAAGCCCTGGCCACCCTGGAAGTCACACACAGTGGTCAGTGGTTGGGGCAGGATGGAGGCGGAGGTTCTCAGGGCTTGGGTGCCTTGATTCAGCTGGGATCTCCCCCAGCAGGGCGAGGCGGGACCAGGTGTCTTGGGCAAAGTAGCGCTGTGTGGTTTGGGTTGGGCCTCAGAGAGCCTGGGTTCTCAGGTCTAACTATGGAGCAGCTGCATGCAGTGCTCAGTGCATGGCGGAATCTGCCCAAGGGGGCTGAGCGCTGGGAAGACGCGCTGGCTGCTGCGAACAGTGGAGAGCCCTACCCCATGGGCCTGTTTGCCTACCTCGTGCAGAGCCTGCGCAGGTACAGGGCCCCGCCCAGCTCCCACTGCCCATGCCACTGTGCCTTCCCATCCCTGAGCCCGGACCCTTGCTTGTCTCTCCTTGCCTGGGGTCCCTCGAACAGCTGCCTCCCAGGCTCCGCATTAGATGCAACTCCGGTCGCCCTGTCCCATCCCAGGCAGGAATGAGGCCAACACCCAGCCAGGGTGTTCCCTGACTGGCCTCTGTCCTCTCCTCCCGGCTCCTCTGTCCAATTCTCCTGGGCACAGTTTGTTAGGAGAGGGCCCTCTGGAGCGCCCTGGTGCCCGCCTCCGCCTCCCGGATGGGGCCCTGAAGACAGCAGTCAGGCGTCGCTATGGGAAGAGGCGAGGGCTGGAGAACACGGCACATGTCCTTATTGCAGGTGAGCGCAGCCCAGTCGGCTGGGCACTAGGTCTGGGGCCTGCACCTAGTGGGCAGAACCAGCCACGGGTGCCCCTGTCTGTGACCACAACCTGTGCCATTTCAAGGGGGGATAACCCTGCTGCAGCCCAAGGGGCGTGAGGTTCAGGATGCTGCAGGGCTGAGCCCTTCTCAGTGTCTGGTTTTGGTGGAGTGTTTGTTGGTTTTCTGTTCTGAGACAGGGGCTTGCCATGTAGTTCAGGCTGGCCTGGAAGTCACTGTGAAGCCCAGGCTGCCGTCAAACTTGTGGTGATCCTCAGTCTCCGCCTGGAAGTGCTAGATTGCAGGTGTGTGCCGCTAAGCCTGGCACTCGGTTGCTTTCTTCCAGCTCTGCTCTGGAAGACATGTGACCCCGACGCTTCAGGCTCCTTCCAACATTGTCCTCCAGAGGCCCTGGGAGACCTGCCTTACCACCTGGTCAGCCCCCAGATCCCACAGGCACCTTTCCCAAGCAACTTTCTTGGCAATTCTTACTCGTTTGTTTTTGCGATACTAGGGATTTAGCCCAGGCCCCGCACTGGGGTGCATACCCAGCCCTTTGTTTTTACTTTGAGACTGTCTCACTCAGTCCCTAAGTTGCCCAGGCTGGGCTCGAACTTGCCAACCTCGTGCCTCAGCCTCGAGGAGTGCTGGGATTACCAGAGTGTGCCACCACGCCTGGTTTCTTGGGCTGTTGTTCGACCTCTCTCCCCTGACCACTACCGCTATGACCACGGCCATTTCCCTCCCTCCCAAGCTCCCTGCGCCTTTTCCCTTCCCGCTTCCCATCCTCCTTGAGGTCCTCTGTCCCACAAGTGGGTCCAGGTCCGGGCCGCAGGGGTGGGGTCTGGGAGTGCAAGGCGCCTCCTCCCTTTGGCTCCTCACCGCCTCTTCCCACTGCTGATGAGAACCCCCGACCTCCCCAGGTCCAGAGCGGGAACTGTGCCCTTCTGGCAAAGTTCCTCAGCAATCTGCACGTGGTGGCCGCACACCTGGACGTGGGCCTGCTCCCCCAGCTCTTGGAGGCGCATGCCTGCTATGGTGAGACGAGACCCTGGACGGTTTCCTCTCTGAGGCACCAGCTCCTGAGTGTGCTCACGAGAACCCTGCTGAGCGGGAGAAGGAGCAGGAAAAACCAGCCAGGCTTCTCCCCCAATTTGAACGTGGGAGGGTGAGCCAGTGATTCTCTGGAGACCTTCTACTGAGACCTCTTGGGTCACAAGTTCTGACTTCAATCATTGGGCAGAAAAATCATCTAGGAAACGTTCAAATTGCAGATGCTGAGAGCCCCCGATTCTGCTTCCCTCAGTCGGCAGGGGCCCAAAGCATTCTGGTACTTTACACAAGTGTTTCTCACGTGGGCCACACGAGCACATTTGGAGCCTGTTTCAGACCCATCAGATGCTGTGGTCTCTGGGTCACGGGGTCTGGCCGGCTCCCCAGTGACTCTGTGCCTCTCTCTCTTTCTAGCTTCCTCAGTCCCCGAGGAGGAGCAAGAGCTCCCTGAGGCTGATGTTGCAGCCTTCCGCACCTTCCTGTGGCAGCAGGCCCCAGTCCTCAGCCGCTACCCACTACTTCTGCACCAGCAGGCGGCCAACCAGCCTGTAGACTCACCTGTCTGCAGCCAGGCCCTGCTGCTGTCCCAGCGAGGGCACCTCCCGCGCATGCTGCGATGGCTCAATAAGCCCCAGGGCGTGCGGGCTCCGCGGAGGTGAGACCTGTGGCTGCAGGCCCTGGAAACTGGAGCACAGAAGGGCTGCGGCCCTTGTGAACCAGAAGGAAAGGACGGACTCCATCACCGTGGAGAGGGGGATTCCGCTACAGAGGGGCAGAAGTACATTTCCAGTTGCTTTCTTCTCCTAACTGCTTCTCTGTTCCTGCTCTTCCTGCAGCTGCAGCCGGTCTCTGGCAATTCCCTCCTCCCCCACTGCTGTAGCCTTCTCTCCTAGTGCACAGAGAGCAGCTGTGGGCACTGCCAGTGGGACGGTGTACCTTTTGGACCTGAGAACCTGGCAGGTAGGACGCTCTAGACAGGGCAGACGTTACCTGCAGAAAACCCTCAGCCCCTCACAGCTGGGCACATGATGATCTCCCTGGTTGCTTGAGCAGCTTGACCCTTTTCACTTCACACCCAAGGGTTTGGTCAGAAAAGAAAATCCCACAGCCGAGTGCACGGCTGTAATTCTAGCACTCCGGAAAGCTGGAGCAGGACCAAAAGAGTGCAGCCTGCACCACTTGACAACTTGCTGAGATCTTGTCTCACAAATAAAAACAAAAGGGCCTGGGGATGTAGCTCAATGCAAAGGCTGAAAAGAAAAATCCAAACAGCCAATATTTACCGCCCAGAGTTTATTGTAAGCCTTGTCTTAGTTACCTTTCTCTCCTTGCTGAGAGAAACGCCGTGTTGAAGGAGGAAAGGTTCGTTTAGCTCACAGCTTGTGGAAGTTTCAGTCCATCATCGGGCGGCTCCGAGGCAGGGCGGTTCAGGGCAGCGAGGCAACCATTTGTGGTGGCAGAAGACAGCAAAGGCGAGGGAAGCAGGAGAGAAGAGCAAGACCCTTTCCATCCCTCATACTGTGCGCAGACTGCCCACCCTCGGGCGGGTGCAGCAGTCCCACCCTGAATCCCAGTATCAGACTGTGAATCGGTTACAAACTCTAGATTCTGCCGCCCCCGAAAAGCCCACCCCCACTGCACTGCACGAGGCTTTGGGCGGAAGTCCAGACCCAGCCCATCACAGCCCTGTAAGGGACGAGAAGCGCAGTGGTCTGTGTGGCTCACTGTCTCTGCCCGTCCCATAATCAGACTGGGGAGAAGACGTGCAAGGTGAGGCAGGAACCAAACCCACGCTCTGCCGTCCTGGAGCGCATGTGGTTGTGTGGGAAGCAGACACGTAGGGTGCCGGAAGAGAGGCCTCCGGTGAGTGAGGAGCCGCAGCACAGACCGAGGGCAGTGTTCCCCATATGGTGCTGGGAAGGACCACAGCCGGGGGTGAGGGGAGGGCAGTGGTACATTAGGGAGAGGAGGGGAGTCCCACTGCCACGGCCACTCCTTCCTTTCCTCACCCGCTTCACCCCCAAGCCCCTGCATGTGCATTCGTGCGACTGCGTTCCCCGAGACTGTGAAAATCTGTGACCGGGGATAGGTGTGGGGTTTGGAGCAGAGCAGAGCCAGGCTGACTTGGATCGGGACTTCCACTGGTGCATGGTTTGGGCTGGGACTGTAGAGAGCCGGGAGCTCCAGGCCTTCTTGCCTTGGCCTTAGTTTCGGTTGGGGCTGGAGTGGTTGGACATGCAGGGTCAGGAAGTGGCCTGAGCCTGGCCTCCCGTCCTGCTCTACAGGAGGAGAAGTCTGTAGTGAGTGGCTGTGGTGGGATCTCGTCCTGCGCTTTCCTCTCGGACAATGCCCTGTTCCTTGCTGCCTTTGATGGGCTCCTGGAGCTCTGGGACCTGCAGTGTGGTTGTCGGTGAGGGGTCCCCCATGTCTCTGAGTGAGACCCTTCCCTGTTAGAAGCCCAGAGGTAAAGGAACAAGGAGAGGGCCATGGCCACTTAGACCCAGGGCCTGACTTTGTCTTCCTGGGACAGGGTGCTGCAGACCAAGGCTCACCAGTTCCAAATCACGGGCTGCTGCCTGAGCCCTGACCGCCGGCTGCTGGCCACCGTGTGCCTGGGAGGGTGCCTAAAGGTAAAGCGACCCTACTGCGGGTCAGCCCTGCGGGTTTGTCCTCTCAGCGTGGCTGGGCTGCTGACTGGTTGGCTGGGGAGCCCTTGCCTCCTACTGTAAGGGACTGGAGGAGGTGGCGTTGGGCTGTGAGGCTGAGCAGCTCCGCATCTGTACTTAGCCCCCACTCCTCTGCTGTCTCTCCTACAGCTGTGGGACACAGTCTGCGGGCAGCTCTCCTTCCAGTACACTTGTGCCAAGCCCCTCGACTGCGTTGCCTTCCACCCAGAGGGGCAGGCACTAGCCACCGGCAGCTGGGCAGGCAGTGTCAGCTTCTTCCAGGTGGATGGACTCAAAGCCACCAAGGTAGACGCCCGGTAGCTCTTGGGGAGGAAGCACAGGGGGCAGGAGTGAGGGGTGCGCATCCTGCCGCCATGTCACTTTGGGTTGTGCTGAAAGCGAGCCCTGGTCTTTCCATATGTACTTTCCCATGTAGGAGCTGGGGGCCCCAGGAGCCTCTGTTAGGACTTTGGCCTTCAGCACACCTGGCCGGGTTGTGGTTATAGGCTGGCTGGACGGGACGGTGGAGCTGTGGGCCTGGCAAGAGGGGGCACGGCTGGCCACCTTCCCTGCCCATTGTGGCTTTGTTTCTGCTGTGCTTTTCCCGCGTTCCCAGAGCCAGTTACTGAGGGCTGGAGAGGACGGCAAGGTCTGGTCGGCAGGTGCTTAGGGTGGGCTCTGAGGAGGGCGTAGCACAGGCTGGGACGGTGTGGGCAAGCGAGGGGCCGTGTGGAGGAAGCTAGAGGAGCTGGGAGGCCGGAGCGCCCGAGACAGGAGGCGGCATGTGCGTGGCAGCGCTCACCAATCTCGGGGAGGTGGACCTTAACGGGGTGGCCGTGGTCTGGGTGCAGGACCAGGTGGCCGAGGGATATGCTTAATCTGTTTTCTCGGCTGCCAGGTTCAGGTGTGGTCAGGCTCTCTTGGCAGGCCCCGGGGAAGCCTGGGCCCCGTTCCTCTCTCTCCTGCCCTCTCGGTGGCACTCAGCCCAGACAGCGAGCAGGTGGCAGTTGGGTACCGGACGGAGGGCATTAAGATCTACAAAGTCCCTGCAGGTACTGAGGGGCAACGGGTGGATTTTTGCAGCTTTGGAAGGCGGGCACCGCTTACCTTGTCCAGCTCCGAGTGTCTTTCCTCACTCTGTCTCTTCCTCCAGGTCCCCGGTGGGCGCAGCGTCGAATGCTAGACGTGGCAGTGTCTGCTCTGGCCTGGCAGAGCCCCACGGTGCTGGTTAGCGGTGCAGAAGACGGCAGCCTGCAGGGCTGGCTGCTAGAGGAAAGTGCCCTTCAGTGCCTCTGGCTCCTGCCCGGAAACCAGAAGCCGGTGCTGGGACTGGCCACCTCCCAGCACCTCCTGGCTTCTGCCTCAGGTACTGCTGAGCAGGGCAGGGTCTTCTGAATCTTTCTTTTTCACCCTGTGCTAATACTTCTACTAGTACTGTATGCGTGCGTGTGCCTGAAAGCGTGTGGATAGGCGTGGTTTTTACACATTTCAAAGGGCTCTGGACGCATTTCTCCTCCATAATCATTGTAGACAGTTTCTTTTGTTTCCCTGACCCCCAGTCTGGGGCTCTAAACTCCCCTCACTGCTTTGCATTTCTGCCCGCGGGAGGGAGACTTTGCTGTGGAAGCAGGTGGGTTCCCTGCGAAGAGCTAGAGATGGGGAGGTGACAGGAAGAGTGGCCTGGTCCTCTCAGGGAAAAGGGACCCTGGAGCTGTGTGAAGTGGCGTGGGGGAAGCTGGCCAGGGCCTTTGGGAGTGACAAGGAGCCACACTGCAGACTGCAGCTGTTGAGCTGGAGCTGCGAGTGGTGAGCATTCTCTCCAGAGGACAGGTCCCACCCAGGGCCTCCCACATCCTTGTCACTCAGGTCCTGCCTCTCCCGGAGCCCTGCCTCAGGCATCGCCCCGGGCCCCATGGTGGCCTCTGTCCCCCACGCCAGGCCTCTCTTCTGTCCTCTCTCAGGAAGCCTTCCTCTCTTTCCAATGCAGAGGATTTCACAATGCGGCTCTGGCCAAAGCAATTGCTGATGCAGCAGTACAAAGCAGGAGACTTGCCCCGTGGTGCTGAGCTCCGGGAACACCAGGGCCCCGTCAGCTGCTGTAGCTTCAGCGTGGACGGAGGCAGCCTGGCCACTGGCGGCAGGGATCGGGTGAGCCGCTGAGGGTGGGGATGCCCGGCTCCCAGCGCAGCCTGGCTGCCAGGTTCCTTCGGAGCCCATTTTCCCATTGCTTCCTCCTGCCTCTCGCTGGGCCGAGTCTCCTGCCAGTCTGTCCTCCTGCACGCTGTCGCACTCCTCCCTTCCCTGGAGCTTCTTGCTCCACGTGGCCCTGGTGCTCCTGCCCGCTCCCTGTGGTGCTGAGGCCTCGCTCTCCGTGGACCATCCAGAGTCTCCTCTGCTGGGACGTGAGGACACCACAGACCCCTCTTCTGATTCGCTCCTTCCCTGCCTGTCACCGTGACTGGGTCACTGGCTGTGCCTGGACCAAAGATGGCCTACTGGTGAGTGAAGGCGTGGACTGGCACAGAGCCTGGCAGGACTCCCGGAGGAAGGCAAAACGCTCCATTTTATTCCCTTTCTCGTGTCCACCACAGTAGGCAAAGCTAGCACTTACTGAGTGTGTAGCAGACCTGAACTGCGCTGTCTGCGTGCATTGCCACACTTGGTCAACATGAGTCTCAAGTTACGGACTCAGGGCTGGCGGAGTCGAGTTTCCCAGGGTCGGGTCCCATGCTGTCCTCACAAAGAGGAGACAGGAGTGACTGTTGTTCCAGTAGGTTCACTGTAATCTTTTCTATCACAGCCCACACTTAGCACTGCGGGTTTTTGCCCTTGTCTGGAGTTGCTGACTGACACTATGTTAATGACAAGTACCACTGAGACTATTACATGTGCTCTATGTACCAGGCAGGCACTGAGACCTGTCTAGAGATGCATCCAGCTCTTTAACAAGCATACCCGATGGGTAGGTCATCGTTTTCTTGCTTAGATTGTTGAGAAACAGAAAATCAAGGCTGGGAGAGATGAGTTTGCCGCACATCACAAAGCGATGCATGGAGGAGCTGGATTTAGCCCGGGGGAGACCCTGTTCCTCATCGGAAGGCTTCCAGTCCCTGCGACACAGCATGAGCACAGCCAAATGCGGGAGGGATGCCCAGAGCCCTGTCCCTCTCCTCTGACCACAGATCTCCTGCTCCAGTGATGGCTCTGTGGGGCTGTGGGACCCGAGGTCGGGACAGCAGCTTGGTCGGTTCCTGGGTCACCAGAGTGCTGTGAGCGCCGTGGTGGCTGTGGTGAGAAAGCAGCAGAGAGGCCCCCGGGGGTGTCCGGGAGCCTGCAGGGGCTTCGGGGGGCTGATGCTTTGGGCATGCACTCCCAAAGCAAAAGGCGGGGCAGACAGACGTGTCTGGGACTCGAGGATGGTGTCGGGGTTAAGCGCTGGTGTGGGAAGCAGAGATGGGGATGTGAAAAGCACGTCGCAGTGTGAGGACCACGGGGCAGGATCGCGGCCCTCATGAGCCGCACTGCGCCTGAGTTCTCCTCATTCGTGGGCGTCTTCCGAGTCCCGGGTGCTCAGCCCTCCCCTCTGTAGAGGGAGTCCCAGTTCCCTGAGTGTCCTGATCTTGTGTTCTGGGTGCAGGGAGAACACGTGGTGTCTGTGGACTGGGACGGGACCTTGAAAGTGTGGGACCTTGGAGGTGTGGAGCTGACCAGCGTCCCTGCCCACTCGGGACCCGTCAGCCAGTGCGCAGCTGCCCTGGAGCCCTGCACAGGTGAAGTGTCAGCGCCTCCTCTTCCCGCTGCCTCTCCCCGGTGCCGTGCTTTACCCTCCTCCTCACTCTGTCTCCTTGTCTTCTCAGCCAGACAGGCTGGCTCAGAGCTTCTGGTGGTGACTGTTGGGCTGGATGGGGCTGCACGGCTGTGGCACCCACTCTTGGTGAGTGTCCTGCAAGCCCTGGGGCCGAAGGAGGTGGAGAGGGTACGGAGCACGGCTTCCCGGTGGGTCACTGCCCAGCGGGGCGTCTGCATCCCTTCCTCCTAGGTGTGACAGACACACAGCCTCCCGGGACACAGCGGTCCGGTCAGTGCGGCTGCTGTCTCCGAGAGCTCAGGCCTCCTGCTGATGGCCTCGGAGGACGGTTCAGTGCGGCTCTGCCAGGTACCTAAGGAGGCAGGTGAGTGAGGCCTCCAGAGACAGGCGTGAAAGAGGGTTGTGTTGCTGAGGCAAAGAAGCAGCCTGGCCCCTCGGGTGCCACGGGACTAGCCCAGCTCCTTTCTTCCCCAGATGACACCGAGGCGCCTGGGAGTTTCGCGGCCATCACCGCTGTGGCCTGGGCCCCGAAGGGTCTGTGGCTGTGTCTGGAAATCAAGCTGGGGAGTTTACCCTGTGGCAGGAAGCCAAGGCTGTGGCCACAGTGCAGGTGACTCGGGGCAGCCTCCTGTCTCCGTGGGAGTCCTGCCCTGGCCATGCGCTTCATGGTACTTGCTGGGGCGGAGGTTACACGCGTGTGTGGCAGGGAAAGGCTCAGCCTGGCTCCTCAGAGGGACTGAAGTGAACTTGTTGCACACACCAGGCTCCAGGCCGGGTCAGCACTCTGCTCTGGTTCTCAGCAGACACCTTCTTCGTTCTCAGTGATGATGAAAAGATCAGCGAGTGGCAAGTGCTCGGGTTCGAGTGGCAGCCGGGTTCCACGTCCAGGAGGTTCAGGTGAAACCAGGCAGCTGGGGGAAGGTGATAGGAATGCAGTTTCCTTTTACCTGGGAGTTCCAGCACATCGCTGCCTCTGCTTCTCAGCGGGTCAACTGGACGCTAGTTATTGAGCAGGGAATGTTTTCTGCTCCTGGCCAGTCACTCTATGTGAATTCTTCTCAAGTGTCTATTTCATGCCAAGCTCGGGGCCAGTGAACCAGACACAATTGAATTTTATTCTTTCTTTTTAATTAATAGTACTGGGAATTGAATCCAGGGCCACACTGAAGACAATCCCCAGATCTTTATTTTATTTTGAGACAGGATCTCACTAAGCCTCACTTTGCCCAGGCTGGGCTCAACATTGAAATCCTCCTGCCTCAGCTTCCCAGAGGGCTGCAATTACAGGCATATAACACCATGCCCAGTTGGGTTTTAATTTTTCACTAAAGAAGGTTGCAGTAGGTTAAGAGGCTGCAGCATATGAGAAACTGTAGGAAAGACTTGATATTTGAGGTTGGGCAGAAGAATGAATAGGAGCTTTCTAATCCAGTGATGGAAGGGGTTGGAGTTTCATGAAAACGTAGCATTACTGAAAGGCCTGGAGCATGAATTTGTGTGGCGAATTTGTAGTATAGCCAAGACCTTGGGTTCCTGGGAGGAGTAGGGGAAGTTGAGGAGCAGGGGAGATGGTTAGATTGAAAAGATAAACTGAGACCAAGTTGTACAGGACACAGTAGGACGACCTTAATAGAAAGGTGGCACAATCATGTCACCCCAATATTAGGAAGGCTGAGGCAGGAGGATCATCGTGAGTTTGAGAACACCCTGAATCCTAGTAAATGTGCCCCTAACTCAAAAAAAAAAAAAAAAAAAAGAAAAAGAAAAGAAAAGAAAAAGGGAAAAGAACAAACAAGGAGAGTATTGAGAAGTTTGATATTGGTTCTTTTTCTTGCTTGCTTGCTTGCTTCCTTTTTGGTTTTTTTCATACTGTGGATCAAACCCACAGCCTCTCACATGATAAGCACGCAGTCTGCCCCTGAACAACCCTGCCAAATCTTCATGATCAGAACTTTAGTGAAAGAAGCTGGGCATGATGGAGCATTTCTTTAATGCCAGCTCTCAGGAGGGTGAGACAGGAGGATCTCCGTGAGTTTGAGGCCAGCCTGGGCTACATAGCGAGACCCTGTCTCAAAAAAATAAATCAGTAAATCAATAAAAATTTAAAAAAGAACTTCAGGTATGCTGCTACTGTTCTTTGTCTTTGTTTGTTTCTCATTTACTACTCTCTTTAAAATTTAAAAAAAAAAAAAAAAAAAGAACTTCAGTGAGAGAAGACGCTGGGGGAGTGTAGAGGACAGATGGATCCTGTGGGAGATCACCAAGCCACACGCACTCCCCCGAGAAATGTGGCCCCTCTTCTCCATCCTTCCCTGGCCTTTTCTTTAACCGGATTCACTGAGACCTGCAGAGCTGGCTGTGTGGGAGCGGATGTTCCCTTGATTGGCCAGAAGAAGGTGATGGAGGCCGGCCCATGTGCAGTGAGTCTCAGTGTAGCAAAGCAGCTGCGCAGGGACGAGCAGGGCCCCCTGCAGGTGGCTGGAATGGAAGCTCGAGCAGGACCCTGTGAGAGTCCAGGGCTAAGACAGGACATGACATCTCTGCTGTCCCCATGGGACACAAAAAGAATCCAATCTTCCTGGCAGTGAAGGTGCCAGCCTTGCGTACATGAAACTGTCCATTGCATTGCTGATTGGAGGGCTTCTGTGCCTGGGGCAAGGTGCTCTGTCTGTCCTCCCAGCCAGGCCTGCAAAGTTTTCTCCCTGTGGGCACAGGGACTCTTGGCCCCTTGTTCCTCCAAGCGGGTTGGGTTACCTCAGAGCCCCCTCAGCCGCAGATCGCTCTTTTTTCATCTGTGTTCCACATTGCCACGTGGGAGAATGAACCCTCCAGGAGACCCTTCCCAAGGTGCCAGTTATCGGGGACCCCCGCTTTGGGTTCCGCTGCCTGGGTTAAAGGGCACACTCCTGCGGGAAAGGAAAGAAAGAGCAAGAGACAAAGTCGTGGGGTACATAGCAGGGGTCTGGGACCACGAGTTGCTGTCTAGGAAGGAAAGGCCCCGAGTCTCTAGCCAGCTAGCATTTTAGGGACCAGTGTGGGGGAGAGGGAGGGTGCATTGCAGGTAGACTCCGCAGAGCATACTGATCAGCTGGCTTTAGGAGCGGAAGGGAAAGAAAAGGATGTTATTGGTTCCCAGCTTGAGGAAGCAAGGGGAGGGGATGATGAATACTAATACCGATAAAGGAAAATAGGGGCTGGTCTAGCATGCTCAGGGCCCTGCGTTGGACCCTTGGCACCATCAAAACTAGGAAAAATGGGCAGGTTATGTGGGGAAGGCAGTGCTTTTGCTTTGTACTTCATTTGTGAGGAATGCATGGGGAGCTGTGGAGCCTGAGGGAGGTAAGCTCTTCCCTCATACATTTCTGTACTATAGTCTTCACCTGAAACAAGTTTTGCCAGAATTTGGAGTCCTGACAAGTCTGGACCTGGCCCCCGATGGTCATTCCCTCATCTTGGTCAATGCGGATTTGGAAATACTACATATGAGGCCTGGGGATGCTCCGTCTATAATCGCGTAAGATCCATAATGTTTACTCCTCCTGAGCTAGAGAAGGAAAAGGAGGGGTTAGTGGTTACCTGGGTTTATTTTAGAAGAAGCACTGGAATCCTAAGTAGAAGTGGTCTGTGGCAGACTCTTACTTTCTTTTACACCAGGGACTTGTTTGGAATCCATCCCATAATATTTTCCACCCACAAGGAGTACGGGGTGTTCTTCCTGTTTGCAACTTTCCCGGGCATGCTTTCTTTCTTGGTAAGTCCTGTTGTGGTGTGTGTTACACATGTGTCCAGAAGCAGTGTTTTTCTGCGTTGGAGTGCATGACCAAGGAGAAGTGGAAGGAAAGGCAGTTTGGTCCAAATCCCCTTATCCTTCCATGGCAGCAGTTCTACTGTTCCAGAAAATCACAAGAAACTGGAAACCTAGAAGTTTTCTTTGTTGCTTTATTTTTTCTTGAGACAGGGGCTCGCTGTGTAGTTCAGGCAGGCCTTGAACTCACTATGTAGCTGAAGCTGGCCTCGAGCCCAGGGCAATCTTCAGCCCCAGCCTTCCAAGTGCTGGGAATACAGATGTGTGCCCCCACGCCCAGCTAGAAGGTTTCCTAATTGCATTTTCATTTCTCTTTGTCTTGTGGCTGTATTAGCATCTTCAGGGCGAATACTCCAGCACTGTCGTGATGTTGATCACTTACCTCACAGACGTGCAACACTTCCTGAGTAGGTTGTTCCGATGCTAGATGTTGATGTCCTCTGGAAGCTTACTAAACCCTCACCTAGTTCCTATTACAGTTATTCAGGAAGTGTATCAATGAGCCAGTTGTTGCATTCCTAGTTAGACACCTAAGAGAAATCTTTCTCCAAAACATAGGTACCAAGAATGTCTGTAGCAGTGTTGTTCATTAAGGCCAGAACAATCCACATGTTTATAAACAGGAAGAGGGTAAATAATCATGCTGTGTTCATGAAATGGAATAATGCATGGCAGGAAGATCTGTGGTACTGAGTATCAGTGAAAGGAGCAACAGGAAGTGGATATAGTGGTGCACGTCCATAATCCCAGCACTTGGGAAGTTGAAGCAGGAGGATTGCTATGAGTTCAAGATCAGCCTACACTACATAAATACATTCAAGGGCTGGGGATTTAGCTCAGCAACACAGCACCTGCCAGGCAAGCGCAAGGTCATGAGTTCAATTCCCGGTACCGGAAAAAAACAAACAAATAATAAATAAATAAATACATTCAAGACAAGCCTGTATGGTATAGTGAGACTCTCTTTCAAGAAAGAAAATGAACAACATGCCATAACCATTATCCTGGACAAATGAAGCCAGACATGAAGGAGTCCATACTATATAATTTTATTTAAATAAAACTAGAGAATAAGCAGAACCCACTTATGGTGACAGAAGTCAGAATATTGTTACCTCTGGAGGTGGCCTCGTACTGTCGAAGAAAGGGCAACTTTTGGGGTGATAGAAGCACTCTATTCACCTAGGGACGGTTGGGTGGGTAAATGTTACATAAAAATCCCATGAGCTAGACATTTAGCCATTGTGACCTGTACCATGTCCATGTCGTAGTTTGGTTTTACAAAGTTCTGGTCATCCTAGACAGAGCACTGCTGGTTGACCTGGCAGAGTTGTGTGCTATGGGCAGACTAATCCAAGGTACCTAACCTTTCACAGAAGCAAAAGGAAACCGGAGAGTTTGAAGATCATTTGAAATTTTTCATGAATTACCCCGTGTCCTGGTAGGAGCTCCGCAGTGATAACTCAGGCTAAACCTGAATCTGGTGAGTGGGCTGGGAAGACCAGAGAGGCCCTGAGGTGCCTGGGGTGGGGGGTGTGTTGAGCGGATCACCAGAAGCGCAGGTCAGTTTCCAACTCTGCCTTTCAACTGGCAGAGTCCTCATTCCTGTGTGCCAACTCCCATGGAGTGCTGTGGACCCTGGCGGGATGCACCCCTGAAGGAGAATGGAGCACAGGGAACATTTGGCAGGCTGAAGCCCAGGCTGCAGGGCCGGCCCCATCCTATGCCAGCATGGACATATTGGCAACCACAGAGTTAAAGATACAGCATTGTAGAAAGGTGGGTTGGAAGGAAGGGTGGCAAAGGTAGGGGAGGAGGTGGGAGCTGACCCAGCAGACCTCAGTGCCTCTGTCCTGAGCATTCAGCATGACGTCTCCTCTTCCTCTCTCAGATTCAGTCGGACTCTGTCACAGCCCTCCATGTGCTGCCTGGGATGCTGGTGACAGGTTCGAGGGATAGAGATGTTAAGCTATGGGCGAGACCCAGTATGCAGCTGGTAAGTGTGTGCATGTGTGTACGCACATGTTCCTGCGTGTATGTGTGTGAGTACATGCACACTTACAGGATGGGATCAAAGGGATGTTACAAGGGAACTTATTTGGGTAAGAAAAGACAGAAGATCAAAAGTGCATTTTCTTTCATTGCTTTTGGAGTGGTGTACCTGCTTCTAAATAAAAGGCATTTATTTGTGAAAGAAAAAGTAAATTACTGAAGAGAGCCTGGGTGGGTAGCTGGCCCTCAGCTCCCCCCACCCCACCCCCGTGTTCTGTTTTAGCTGGGCCTGTTCTGGTGCGAAGGGGCAGTAAGCTGCCTGCAGCCGTGCCTGGGACCTGACTCGACGCTGCAGCTGGCTGTGGGAGACACACAGGGCAATGTGTACTTTTTGTCCTGGGAGTGAAGGTTCACTGCTCGGGGCAGAGGTGATTCCACCTGTGCTCGAGATGCAAAGCCTGAAGGTGCTGTGGCTACCTCCTTCCTAAGATGATACAAATAAAGTGTCAGCGTGTCTCCAGGGCAGCCTTGTCTGTGCTCTCGTGTGGCTTTAGACCAGGAGGGAAGCATATGGTGGTTCTATGCATTGCTTTTCTCATTTAACATGAATTCCTGATACAAATGCCAGAATGTGCACCGCAGCTTTGGTAGGTGCTCCTTGAAACCAGGGTTCGGAGCTCCTGTGTGCCTTGCTCCCCAGGACCTCAGTTCCCCTGCCTTCCTGATGGGGAAAAAGAGCGACTCAGCAGCACTTAGCTTGAGCAGAGGGCTAAGAGCGCCCTTTGTGAAGAACAAGGGAAGAAGAGGGCACCAACAGCGCAGCAGGGCATTCAGCAGGAACTGGGATGCAGCCGGGACAACGCTAGGTTGCTCTGCTGGAAACGGCCCTTGTGAGAGCCACCTTCCCAGATGAGGGTGTAGAAGCCACAGCAGTGAGAGCAGAGTGAGCCTCTGCCTGTCCACGTGCGCTGCAGGCATTGGTCAGTGCAGTGATTGGCATTCCTGGGAGAAAAGTCATGGAGAGGGAGCTTTCTCAAGTTGAAACTTCACAGCTTCACACGAGACAACAAGTGGAATACTTATATCTGTGTCTCTTAACAGGACTCTAATCCTCTTCAATAAAAGTTCTAGAACTTTCTTCATTTCCTAAAGTTCTAACATACAGGAGAAATAATCCCTTTGGCTCCTTCTTCTAAGGGTTCAGGAGAAAGAACTATCCTGTGTTCAAGAATTTAAGAACTTTCCAGCCCTTAGGAGACTGAGCCAAGAGGATAAAAACATGTAAAAACAATTTAAGGGCATATATATATATATGAAAAGCAGTACTGTGTCAAGGATTTTTGTCCTGGGTAGGTAGCATTCTCCCAGAGAATGCCTTTCAACTGACAGAGTCCTCATTCCTGTGTGCCAGCTCTGACGGAGTGCTGTGAACCCTGGCGGGATGCACCGCTGAAGGAATGGAGCACAGGGAACGTCTGGCAGGCTGAAGCCCAGGCTTCAGGGCTGGACCCATCCTGTGCCAGCACAGGCAGGTGAGCGACCACAGAGTTAGAGATGCAGCATTGTGGCAAGGTGTACTGTGGTAATTGAATTTTTAGGACTTGGAGAGTTTGAGTGTACTGCCTTTTGTTCTTCCTCTGCCTTGATTCCAGGTTTTACACAGCTAAATCATCTGGGGACTTTACCTTTTCTTTCTTTCTTTCTTTCTTTCTTTCTTTCTTTCTTTCTTTCTTTCTTTCTTTCTTTCTTTCTTTTCTTTGGTACCAGGAATTGAACTCGGGACCTTGCACTTACTAGGCATGTGCTTGTGTCACTGAGCTATATCCCCAGACCTACTGTACTTTTCTAGCCAATTCCCTATCACCTCCCCCAGCTAGAGGATAAAGGCATCAACTGATACACAGTGACAGATCACAATTCCATCTTTTTCATGTGCCTCATGCAAAGGTTGTAAATATATCATGGAATACCACTTCTATAAATATCTTGTCACTAGGGTGGACCGGGGTTAATTTGACAGTTATTGTCCGCAGTCCTACCCAGAAGCCCTGCAGAGCATCATGGCATGGCATGCTCCGGAAAGAACCTTAAGGGCCAGAGGGCATAGAGCAGTGCTAGAGCCCTGGTGGAGAATGCACAGGCCCTGACTTCGATCTTCAGAATGGGGGAAATAGACACTCATTTCATTCCTGTCCTTTGCCATCCTACAGCCCAGTGAAGGGCAGGAGAAGGCCCTAGTTATGCTTCCGTGGTCTGAATGTTTCACAGACACACCCGACTTGGGTGTGTGAGTCAGCTTTCTCGGGGCTGAGGCAAAATCCCCGACACCCATCATGTAAAGGAGAGGTTCAATGCCGCTGACTCCTCGGGCTCCAAGGCAGGATCATCATGGTGGAAGAGCTCAGTGGAGAAAGCTGTTCATCTTATGGCAGTCAGGAAGGAGGGAGCACAGAGGCCCCATGGAGGGGCTGTGCTCTCCAAAGGGACTGCATGGTGACACGCCTTGTCCCCTCAGACTCCACCTCTGAACACGAGAGTGCCAGACACATTTTAGATCTGCACCACACTGCTAAGGCTGGAATAGAGATGGGGAAGGTCAAGCAAAGGGTAACTTACTCAGCAGATTGAGACTTGCTGAATCTTGAAGAAGTTTAAATGTTTGTCTCACCTTGGAGATGCTACAGAGCAAGGCCATACTATATTTCCTGTGATGAAAGACAGTGCCAGACTTTCGGTGAAATTAAATACAGTTGTTACCTCTTATCCACGACTCCATATTCTGTGGTTTTGGTTACTTGTGTTCAACTGGGGTTCAAAAATACTATGGGAAAACTTGTAGAAGTAAGCAATTCCTGAGTTTTAAATTGTGTGCATTCCGGGTAGCGTGATGAAATCTTGGTGTGTCCTGCTCCATTCGTGGGCGACAGGAGCCATCCCTCTTTCCAATTAGTTCCTTAGGTCAGCTGCTACAGCACTTTGGTACTTGTGTTCAAGTAACACTCGCGTACTCCCCTCATACTGTATTATGGAGCTGACATCACCTCCCACCTCATCTCACCGCACGGGCACCGCGTCATCTCCTGCCATCAGAAGAGGGGCAAGTGTAGTCCAGGACAGAGAGAGTTGCAGGGCGTGGTGGTGCACGCCGGTAATCCCAGCACTTGTTAGGCTGAAGCAGGAGGATTGCTGTGAGTTTGATTCCAGCCTCTGCTACATAGTGAATTCAAGGTCCACCTTAACGACACAGGGAGACCCTATCTCAAAAAGAACAAAACACAGAGACAGGACCATTTTGTCTTACACTATACATGTTCTAGTTCATTATTTTTTGTGGTTAATCTTTACTGTGTCTAATTTATAGACTAACATTTATCATAGGTATATCTGTATAAAGAAAAGTAGTCTATTTAAAAATCTACTGTCTCTGGTTTCAAGCATCGGTTCAGACCTTGGAACGATAATCCCCATGGACAAGGGAACTGCTGTATGTATGCGCGGGAACTGAAGGAAAAAATCAGTTGTCTTTTGTGTGAACATCGCCCTTTGTTTATCTTTTTCTCTATTAAACAAGACTTGTGTCTCCCAGTGCCTGGGTGAGGTCTATAATTATCGACCCTAGATTATGGGATCATAGGCCATTTCTTCTCTTACTCATCAACAATAGCACCTTTCTCATATAACCAAATTTTAACACACCGTTTTTTGTTTTTTGTTTTTTTTTGGTTTTTCTCCGGTACCGGGAACCGAACTCACGACCTTGCGCTTGCCAGGCAGGCGCTTTTTGCCGCTGAGCTAAATCCCCAGCCCTAACACACCATTTTTAATGCACCTTTTTAGCACGCCTTTTTTTTTATTTATTTTTTTTTATTTTTTTATTTTTTTATTTTTTTTGGTTTTTCTCCGGTACCGGGAACCGAACTCACGACCTTGCGCTTGCCAGGCAGGCGCTTTTGCCGCTGAGCTAAATCCCCAGCCCCACGCCTTTTTTTTTAAATGCACCTGTTTTTATACATCCACATTCACTTCTGAATTCTAGAGCAGAGGTCCACAAACCTTCGCCTGTGTACTATTGTTAATGGTCCTCAGTGAGGTCAGTACAGATAAGGTAAAAGTTGAGAGTATTTAGAAAGTACAGGAATTTGAAACATAACCGTATCTTATTGTGGACACATGTAATAATATAATCTAAGACATGCATTTTTATAGGAATTCAGTTATTGCATATTGCAAAAGAATTATTCCAGGACAGATGAGAAATTAAAACAAAGAAACAAACATCCGGCCCTTCATCATTAGAAGTGTTTTGCTGGACGTGGTGGCGCACACCTGTAACCTCAGGAATTGGGAGGCTGAGTCAGGAGGATTGCTGCAAGTTTGAGCTCAGCCTGGGCGGTGAAGTGAGTTCAAGGCCAACCTGACTAGCGTAGTGAGAATATTTCTCAAAAAAACAGAAAAAGAAGTGATTTTAAGTCTTGTAAATTTTATTGACATATTTATTTACTTTCTCATCGTGGTGCTGGGGATTAGACCCAGGACTTCATGCACGCTGGGCAAGTGTTCTACAAACCAGCCCCAGACACTGCGACCACACCAGTCTTTCCATTAGTGCTCTTTCCCCTAGGCACCACACTGCACTGATGTCTGTGGTCTTCACCAACTTGACAGTTTCTCCGTCTTTCCATAACCTCAATGCTCATTGTAGAACTACCTAAATTTGCTTTGCCTGTTTTCTAAGGAAGACTGAAATTATGGACCTAAGGGGGGAATCTGTGAAAGATTTGCCAGTCTTCTTGATATTAATGGGAGTTATTGCTGGTGACATTAACCTCGATCACTTTAAAGCAAAGGTGATTGCCAATTTCTGTGGTTTTTGGAGGTGCTGATGACTGAACCCAAGGCTTGGGCATGCTAGCATGCCGTATAATAGCACATCTTTCAACATCTTACAGATAGTCCTAGACAGTGTAATAAGGAAAAAAAAAGAAATAAAACATTTAAGCCAGGCATGACTGCACACACCTGTAATCCTAGCACTCAGGAGGCTGAGGCAGGAGGACTGCAGTAAGTTTAAGACCAGCCTGGGCTACACAGTGAATTCAAGGCAAGCCTAAACTATATAACATAACCCTGTCTCAACAAACAAACAAGTAAAAAAGCAAAAAAAAAAAAAAAAAAAAAAAAGGAAGAGATAAAATTGCTATTTTTCACAGTGCACCTAATTGTATATGTAGAAGTCTAAGAGGATCTACAGGATTTTAGTGTCAAGGATGAATATTTAGCTGCCACAGGTGAATTATTAAAATCCAAAGAACTGTATAGGTGAAAGCAACAGATGAGTAAATACAGCTGTGTTATCATTATAACAGGAACCCTCAAAATTAGTAGATATAAATTAATCTTTGTGCAAACAACTTGATTCAATCTCACAGCTACGGGTTTCTCATACATTTCCTTCATCAAATTGAGGAAGGTCTCTTCTATTCCGAATTAGTTTACATGTGTATTTGGAGAGGATGCTGCATTTCCCAAATGCTTTTTCTGCATGAGGACCATGTCATTCTGGCCTCCCCAGGTGGGTTTTCATGACTTTCACTGCTTTATATTCTTGCGTTAAGTTTCACTTGGTTGTGATGTATAATCGTTTTTCTTTGTTGCCAGATTGGGCTTGGTAACATTTTCTTGTATTCTACAGCCTCACACGTGGAAACTAGCCTGGGCTCCAGAAATAAAGGTGCAGGCTTGCTGCAGTTGTGCACTACCTCACCATATACATATGACTGGCTTGTAGGGCTTAATCAATACAGGTCTGGGTTCTGTGTGCCCCGTTTGTGTACCAGTGACAGCAGAGACACAGCTTGAAGTACACTGCTTTTTTCCTATTTTTTCCTTATCTTGTTTCTTCTTTGTTTGTTTTATTTTCTTGTTTCTAGACTGTTTATTTTTATTTTTATAATTATGATCATTTCTAGTTTTTGTGTTAGTTTTATGTTCTATTCCTACTCTTTCCCTCCTGTCTTCTTCATCATTTCTAAAATGTTTGTGTAATCTTCCTTTGTAATCCAGACTTGCTTCTAGTATCTTCCTCTCATTCTATGTCTATATTTTTCTCCCAGTCCCTTTTAAATTTTCTCCCTTGAGTATGGGTGAAATTATAATAACAATGGCTACTTACTGTACTCAATGTCTAGTTTGTTTTAGGTTTGTTAAATTACCACAAAGATAGTTCTTATGGTCCAAAGTGGCAAATCAATAGTGATCACAGTTCATCATTACCTAGGTTGTGTTTGATGCTATTGTTATTGCCAGTTGTACTACTTTAGCCAAGGTGACGTGATTGTTCTCATCAGTTGTTCTTCCCAGTAGGCTAAGAGTGGCATGGCCTAAGGCTCATAAACCATGTTATAGGCCATTGGCAAAGGACCAGGGGCTAGGATAAATAGGCAGCAGTTTCTGAACCCCAATAATAAATTGAAGAGGTAGGATCATGCAACGTACTCAGAAGACAAAGGGAAGCTTCACCTTGCAGACATCTTTGAGAAGTAGTTATTCCCTCAAGGTTCTAAACACTAGTAACTGAGCTACTTGCCACACACAGTTTACAAGCATCAACCCAGAAATGAAATTGAAAAAAGAATAAAGGACAAGGCACTTAAGCCAAAAGCAACCACAGACTTCCATTGCACTAATGGCAAACCCAGGGGGTAATGAGGTGGAAGAATTTGAAACCCACTCACCTGGCCTTTCTGAAGGGGTAGCAGTGAAAAGAATAAATCAGATGAATGAGGCTTTAAAAATTCCAGGAGAAATACTTTCTCAGATAACTACAGAGATGATGATCATAATAAAAGATATGATTAGTGACTCTAGAGCAGATAAAGATAAAAAAAAATGGAGGAGGAAAATATTAGAAATTGTGAATACTCAATATAGGGAAGAAATGGAACCCATGAAACAGACTCAAACAGATATCCAAAAGGTTAAAATTTCCACTGATAGTATATGCAGCGAATGAAGCAACAAGAGGATGGAATATCAGATACAGAACACAGGTCAGTCTAGTGACCGGTGGTTAGCGGTTAGTGTTCATGAAGAGAAAAAACTCTCACAAATAACAAGGTAGCACAAAAACTCAATCCAACAGCTGCTAGGTGATATGAAGAGGAATAATATAAGATGGAACAAAGTCAATAAAAAAGCAAGAGATCGTGCAAATGATATAAAAAACCTGTTCACTGAAGAGATGGCAGAAAACTTCCCACACAGGGAAAATAATCTGACATAGAGTTAAGTGCGACATATAGAATTCCAGCTAAGCATGATCAGAAAAATCCTACAACTCATATAATAATGAAGATTCCAGAAATTCAGCACTAGAACAGAATATTAAAATCTATTAGAGGAAACAACTCATCAATGAAAGAAAGCACATCAAAATCACAACAGACCACACAATACATACCCTCAAGTCAAGGAAAGCTTGGACTGAAGTGTTTCAAGCCCTAGAAGGAAACAACTCTCAAGAGTCCAGAGTGCTAACCATTACACCACAGACCCTCACGAGGAAATAACTTTCAACCCGGATTGTTGCACACTGCAAAACCATCTTTCAAATTTGTTGGAGAAAGAAGATACTCCAAGAACTTCAAGTGTTCTTCAAGTGAAAGAACACTTGAAAAATTGATGACCACCAAACTAGTGCTTCAAAATATTCTGAAGGACAATCTATATATGTATAACAAGGACTACAACTCTATAAACCCTAACAGTAAGCATCAATGAGGCAAAAAAAAAAAAAAAAAAAAAAAAAAAGCAAGCAGCGGTTTGTGGAGAGGACAAACAACAAGAAAAAAAATGACAAGGATAATTTAATAAATATGTTATAATCATCAAGGTATGTGGTCATAATCCACCAATCAAAAGAAACAGAGTGACAGAATTGGTCAAGAAGCAAGATTGTGCTGGGCATGGTGGTTCACACCTGTAAGCCCAGCACTCAGGAGGTTGAGTCGGGAGGATCACTGAGTTCATGGCCAGCCTGGGCTTCATGGTGAGTTGAAGGCCTGTCTGAAGTACACAGTGAGACCCTGTCTCAAATCCCACCCCGCAAAAGGAAGCAAGATTAGGCAGTATGCTACATGCTAGAGCCATATTTGATTCACCAAGAAATTCTTAGAATGAAAGTCAAAGAATAGAATGACAAGGCAAATATAGCATGCCAGAGCTTATGGGATGCAATGAAAGCAATCCACAAGGGAAATGTATAGTGTTGGATTCCTGTATCAGAAAAATGGAGTGAGCTCAAATAAATAACCTAATATTGAACCTCAAGCTACTAGAAAAAGAAGAGTGAGTCAAACCTAAAACTCATATGAGGGAGCAAATTATAAATATCAGAATAGAAATCCATGCAATGAGACTAAGAAACCAATAGAAAGAATCAATGAATCAGAGTTGTTTGAAAGAGTGAGCAGAATTGACAAACCTTTAGCCAGCCTTATTTAAATAAAAAGACTTGCATCCATGCAATTAGGAGTGAAAAGGGTGAGATCACCCTGCTGATTCAGGAGACAATCTATACCTACTCTGAAAGCCCATGTTCTAGTAAGATGGGAAACACAGGAGAAATGGAAAGATTCCTGAATACACGTGAATTTCCACAGCTGAACCAAGAAGATACAAATACTCTAAATAAACTAATATCAGTGAATGAATTTGAAGATGTAGTTAAAAACCTACCATAAAAAAAAAAAAAAAAACTCCAGTCCCTGAATCACTGCTGAAATCTACAGGAAATTTAGAAAAACCCAGCATCACTACTTCTCAGTCTTTTTAATGAAATTGAAAAAGAAGCAATACTCCCAAATTCATTCCTGGGAAGCAAGCATTCCCCACATATCAAAGCCACAGAAGAAAGCAAACTGCAAGCCAATCTCCCTAACGAATATAGATGCAAAAATCCTCAGTAAGATACTGGCAAACAGAATGCAGCAAATCGTTAAGAGGATTAAAACGTTGATAAAGTAGGATTCATTTCAGGCATGCAGGAATGATTCAATATATGCAAATCAATAAATATAATACACCATGTTAACAGAGTCAAGGACAAAAACGATATGACAATCTCAATAGATGCAAAGAAAGCATTTCACAAAGTCCAACACCCATTCATGATTTTTAAAAAAACTACTGAAAATGGGAATATAATGGCTTTATATCAATCTGAGAAGAGCCATCTATGACAACTGACAGCCAACGTCATACTAACTGAGCAAAAAGTGAAAGCTTTTACTCTAAATGAGGTACAAGACAAGAGTATACACTGTCACTGACCTTTTTCAATATTGCTCTGGAAATAATACCCTCAGCAATTAGACAAGAGAAAGAAATAAAAAGAATAAGGGTAGAAAAAGTAGAAGTTAAAATATTAATCTTTACAGACATAACGTAATACTCTCCATAGAAAACCCTCAAAACTGACCAACAAACTTCTAGATTTAATGACCAAGTTCTATAGTGCAGCTGGATACAAAGTCAACACAGAAAAATCAGTAGCATTCCTGTAAACAACAAATTCAGAGAGAAAAATTAGGGAAACCACACACTTCACAGTAGCATTAAAAGAATGAAATAAGCATCAATTTAATAAAGGAATAAAAGATGTATGCACTGAAAATTTCAGTTCTCTGTAAAAGGAGATCAAAGAGGCTCTCAGAACAAAGAAAGATATCCCTTGTTCATGGATAGGAAGAACCAACATTGTGAAAATGGCCATACTCCCAAATTCGTTATACAGATTTAATGCAATCCCAAGCAGAATACCATTAGCATACCTCACAGAATTATAGAAAACATTCCTAGAATTCATTTGGAACCAGAAGAGACCTAGAATAGCAAAAGCAATTCTGGGCAACAAGGGCAAGTCAGGGCACATCACAACCCCTGACTTGAAATTATACTACAGAGCTACTGTGATAAAATCTACATGATATTGGCAAAACACAGACCTGAGGATAAGTAGAAAAGAATAGAAGACGCAGACACAACTCCAAACACACTCAGCCATCTTATTTTTGAAAAAGTGGCCAAACATATTTCCTGGAAGAAAGACGGCCTCTTTGATAAATGTGCCGGAAAGCTGGCTTTCCACATGCCAAAGACGAAAGCCACACCCATGTCTCTCACCATGCACTACCCTATAAAGTCAAAATGGATCAAAGATCTAAATATGAAAACCAAGAGACTAAATCTACTGGAACAGAAAATGAGTAGAATTCTTGACCTAGGTGTAGCCAGGGACTTGATGAACAAAACACAGACTGCCCTGCAAATACGACAAACAATAAACAAACAGGATCTCATCTTATTAAAGAGCTTTTGCACAGCAAAAGGGACCACGAACATCATGAAATGACAACCCACAGAGTGCGAAAAAAGTATAGCCTGCTGTCCCTCAGACAAAGGACTTATATCCAAAACACATAAAGAACTGAAAACAACCAAACCCACCCAAATTCAAACACTCAATCTAAAAATGGGAATAAACACACACTTCTCAAATGAAGAAATACAAGTGGCAGATAAGTATATGAGAAAACGCTCAACATCACTGTTCATTAAAGAAATACAGATTAAAACAATGCTGAGATTCCATCTCACCCCAAAAAGAATGGCTTTCATCAAGAAATTAACCAGTAACAAATATTGGAGGGGCTGTGCAGAAAAAGAAACGGTGCCCCACTATTGGAGGGTAGACTGGTTAAGGCACTGTGGAAATCAGCATGGAGAGTCCTCAAAAAACTAAGGTTAGAAGTCCCATTCGAACCAGATATTCCTCTGCTGGATATCTTCCCAGAAGAATTAAAAACATCATACCACAGCTATGTAGGTGCACCCATGACTATAGCAGCACAATTTGTAATAGCTAAATCTTGGAAACAACTCAAATGTCCATCAGCCAAGGAATGAATAAAAAAGATATGGTCTTTTCATACAGTGGAGTATTACTCAGGCATTCAGAAGGATAAACTGGAGATTTGTATAGATAAATGGATGCAACTCCAGACCATAATCATGAGTGAAATAAATCAGACTCGTGTGTAAGTCCCTGGTGTGATGAACTGAAAGAGTAGATAACGTCCAAAATGCATAACAGATTTTGTGAAATGGGAAGAAATTGTCCAAAAGGAAAAGGGAACTAGAATGGAGGAAAGAGCAAAGGAAGGAAGGGACAGGGAAAAACAAAATACAGAACTGTTATGCTACTAGCCTCTCTTAGCTCATTGAAAAGAAAGACTAGCGCTAATATAGCTTGGAGAAATTTTTAGTCCCATATCTTGTACATTGCTTAACTACTTTAAAGATAGCAATACTCAGTGTGTTAACTATTGTTATTCTCCTCTTATTATGTTACGAAATTTTGTTTGACTTTTGTCCATCAAAAGTATAATAAAAATAAAGATGAACTGTTCAAACTAAAGAAAAATGAAATTATATCATAGTTTGAAAAAATACATAAACTGAAATATCTGTATACTTAAAAGAAAAGTGTGAATTAAAGCAACTTAACTAAACAGAAATAAATGAAATATAACCTATGATAGTGGGTTTGTTTAATAATATTGTCAAAATATTCATACTGCACACAGGAGTCTACAGGATGCAATGCACACTCTGCCTGATGCTGGCAAGTGAGGGGTGTCATTCAGGCCCTGCAGCAGGACCCCCTTAACCAGCGTGAGAATCCTTGGGATTCACCTGCACTGAATAGCCATAAGCTGCTCTGCGATGGCAATAAGTTTGATAGTGTTCTGTGGTTCCCTATACTATTGTCTTCTTTGTGAGCAGGGGTCAGCTTTATGGGCTACTTGCAGGAAATTACTCTTCCCTGACCTTTGAGGGGGTGGGATGTGGGGAACCGCTCAGACTGAGTCAAAATTCAGGGCAGATAAGAACACTTCTGGGCAACTTTGAGGACACAACCCTGTTATCAGCACAGGTGTACAATGGGGCACAGTTATATAACCATGATGTAACAGTGGACAGCTATGAATGCTCCAGGGAAGCCACCATGAAGAATGTAAATAGGTGAAAATAACACGTATTAAAATATAAGGTAAAGATACAGGTGGCTCTTGCATTCTGCTCTGCTCTGTGCTGCCTGCTCTTGTTGCTGAGGTCCTGCACACAAGCATTCTTTAACCTGGGTACCTCACCCATGAAAGCCTCCCTTCCCACACCCCACCTCAAGTGAGCCTAATATGTCAAGTCCTTTTGTGGCAGGGCAGACTCCATCATCACCCTTCTGAGTATGGAAAACTCATTAAACAATGAGTATAGCACATTAGATAACAAAAAAAGGCTTTTCCTGGAATTGCCTGAGTTGGGGAGAGGGTAGAAAAGGGAAATCAGTGGGAAAAGATTTTGCAAAGCCCTGCATAGAGGGATACACATTTATGCAAAAGCCACTGTCTTCAGAAAAAGCTCCAGAGATGTCTGGCTTGCAGCAACAACAGAATTCTCTCAAGAATCTCTTTGTCGCTGGTTTCTCCTTTTATGGAGAAATAGGACACACATGCCTCAATTAGACCTTTCTAAATAAGATGCATTGCTCCTTCTTTAACAGGTGAGTTGTGCTTTTTTGCCTGTGCATGCTAAGGGTCTCACCCAGGACCTCCCAAATTCTAGACAAGTACTCTACCAATGAGCTGCAACCCTACCCCTAAACTGGTGTGTTTCTAGACAGCCCTGAAGGTTCAGCTCAAATTACAGCTATTTGGGTGCTTTCTCTGATCAAGCACCATGAGCGGCATTCACACCTACATTCTCTGGATATCTGCTAAGGCATTTCACATTGAGCCGAGAGGCTTAGATGCTGAACCATGATACCCTATGGTCAGCCTTTTGGCCACAGTCCCGTAAGTCTCACCATAAGCTGGCATGCAACAAGGGATGGTGCCCTATGTGTGACTCTGTGCTGCCCAAGCCTACACCCAGAGCATCAGGCCCCTCAAGAAGGCCCAACTGTCCACGTACACATATAGGTTGTCTATTTCATGCATCATAAGCAAGCACACTGCCAACAACTCCACCCATTCGCTTAACCTATCTGCTCTGGTTTCAAACCAGACTACTTCCATACTGTGCTGGACAGTGACCTTGTCCATGGTGGAGGCTGGGACGGATCTAGACACATCAATACATCCAGCATGAGCCCAAGGTCCTTCTTTCATATCTGCATAGGGACTAGGGGTCATGTCTTGTACACTGGCCTCCCAGAAGGGTTTCTGGGCCATGTACATCCTGGGTCGAAAAACCATTGCCAGTTCAGCTGCAAACAGGCTACCTGCGAAAGAGGCCCACTGCCTAGGTATGTCCCACAACAAGTGAGACTGTGGGCACATCATCAAGGCTCTGGCCTAGGCCTACCCGATCAGAGGTACGGTGACAGAATAAAATACAGACAAAATGTAAATACCATCGTTATGAGGGTACTAGGATGGTCAGAGCCCAGTGATGTGCTAGGAACATGAGACATGGTGTCTTTGGACTTTTGAGGTGTAGAGATTGAGTGAGGGGGTGTTGGTGGGCTGGAGGAAGCAGTGGGGGTGGACTGTGGATGTGGTCAAAGTTCATAATTTGAATAACAATGCATTCTTAGAAAATCTCACAGGAGCAGATCAGGGTTAACTAGTAACCTGATTGCCAACCACCACTACTGAGCTCAATGGAATTTGCACAAGATCCCCAGGTTAAGAACACACATGTGTAAGGCAACAGCAGGCAGCATGGAACAGAACAGACCACATGAGCTGCCTATTCTTTCTTGTACAATTTTAACACAGGTTGTTATCTCATAGTTACTTTCTCACATGCTAGTCTCATTGGCATATGCATAGATTTTCACTGCTAAGTCATAATTATGTAAGTATATCTCACTGTGCACTTGTGCTAGACAAGCAGGGTCACATCCTCAGGTGTCCATAGAAAGCCCTGAAGTATGATGCGCTTTAACTGGTTTCCCACCACTGTGCACAGGAGAAAGAACCAGTGCCAAAATCCCTGCCTCCAGCTTTGGTGCCACTGTGTGAAAGAAAAACATGGGTTGTGTCACCTGCAAAAAAGTGAAATATGTTGAAATATTCTTGAAAATAGATAAAGATGTACATTGGCTCTGTGTCTGGAATGGTGGTCCATGAAATCTTCCTGAAAACAGGCTTAACTTGTAACTTAATAGCCCATATATGGCCATTACGTGGCACAAAACACTATAGGAAGGATTCAAAAGATCAGTTTGCTTTGGCTCTTCACATAACCGAGCATCAGTTAACAGAATGCATTGATCGTCCTCACATTCTCAGACCTGAGATGGTTCCACCATCAGACAAGATGACTACCACAGAACATCAGAGCATCGAGTCCTGGTGCAGATCTCTCTGCTCTTAAGGACATAGATATCCTTGACAATGGAATGGTTGACCTGCAGAGGGAAATAATAATGTGAAACAGGACCTTAGGTGGGGAGAAAATACAATGAAATAAAGGACAGTGGAGGTTCAGGAACTTCAAGATGAAGTTCAAAGGGACAATGTCAATCTGCCAAAATTACAGGCCCAGAAACATCAAGAACAGAAACTCCTTGACTAACTGGATGAGCAGAAAGCCCAGCTAGAACACCAACTCAAAAAAGTCTGAAAGAAATGTGCTGAGGCCAAGTTAAGCTCATCCTTGAAAGCAGAAGTAAGTACTCAAGAATCACAGATCTCTACTTAGGAGGCAGTACAGACCCAAGCTAAAGAGCTGAGCCACTACAACAAGAAAGAGCAGATTTAGAGGAGAGTGTGGAGCAGGAAAGGCTCGGCTGGAACCTCTTCACAGCACCTGCAAGATTCACAGCACAAAATCAGTTCACGCAGATGAGGATGATGGACCTGAGAGATCTGGAAAGTCTCATAATCAATCGAATTGGTGCAGTAGACCACTCAGCATGCTTGTAAGTGGTGTGACAGGTTCTTGTAGGCTCAGAAACAGTAGCTGTGAAGCAGTTAACCTTAAAGCACAGCTGAAGGCCAGAGCAGCCTAGAGACTAAGGCCATACACAGAATTCTCCAGCAAGAAAGAGTCCTCAAGTACCCCTTTCGGATGGGACTGATGAAAAAGAAGTGGTGACTGCAGCTGCTAATGAAGAAGTTTCTCCTGAAATTGACACTGATAATCCAGGCATGGTGGTGCATGCCTGTAATCCCGGAACACAAGAGGCTGAGGCAGGGGAATTGTTGTGAGTCTGATGCCAGTCTTGCTACAAGGTGAGCTCAAGGCCAGCATGAACTGCATAGCAAGACCCTGTCTAAAAAAAAAAAAAAAAAAAAAAAAAAAGGAACAGAAATTGACGGTGGTAAACACTCAAAAGAGGAAGATCGCGTTCATGTGGTAGCAAGTTCCCTGCCACAGCCAGTTGCGGGCACAAACTTGTATTTATTTCACTGCAATTGTTCGGCTGGCAGCGATCCTTTCAAGGATGATCCCTTTGGGAAAATCGACCCATTTGGTGCGGGTCCCTTCAGAGTTTCATATCCCTTTGCGTTGATGGATTCCCCAAGCAACCTTCTATTCACCCTTTTGCCCTTTCAGGTACTGACCCTTTCACTGCACCCAGCGTCAGCAATAAAGCTCTGGGAGAAACAATGAAGCACAAGGACCCTTTTGCTCCTGGCAGAACAGTTGTTCTTGCAGCAAGCGAGTCACCAACAGACTCCCTTGCTTCTGTTTTCTGAAATGAATTGTTTGGAGATGGATTTTCTGACTTCAGCACATTGTCCAAGGTCAATAGTGAAGATCCCTTGAGGTCACCTTGAGTTCTGTCACCACTGTGGTAACTCCAAAAAATGGCTTCAAGGAAACATCAGTCAAGAATGGATACAAAACTGAAGCACTTCCACCAGTGAATGGAACTCTTAACGAGACTCTGCCCATCACCACATGGGAAAAGGCCCATTAACAGATTGTACTCTTCTGAACTCTTTAGAGTAAATGGTTGATCCCTTTAAGCCGTTCCAGGCCTTCTAGGCCCTGCCTATCCTGACATGCCTTGTGATTTATTCAATTCTTCTACCTCTACTACTGCCAATAAAGAGGCTGACCCAAGCAACTTTGCTAACTTCAGTGCTTATGCTTCTGAAAGGTATATGATTGAATGGGCCAAGAGGGAGGGTGAGAGGGACAAAGAGCAGAGGCTTGCCCAACTGAACCAGCTAGAAAAAAAAAAAAAAAAAAAAAAAAAAAAAAGACTTGGGACTGGCTATTGCATTGAACAAACCTGAAATATCAGAGGCAAGAAGTCTCTTGTCCTTTGCCAACAATACAATATACTTCTTCCTGAATATTGAAGCTATGCACCTTGTCTATTAAAAGTGCCTATGAGCATGGGGATACAAAGGGTTTAAGATTCCTGCAAATGTGACAAAAGTTGAAATATTTTTTAAATCTTATTTTAGATTTGTCTTATTTTTTTCTTTCCTTAAAACTGTAATTGAGATGAGACAGCTTCACCTAGGGCCCTGTCACCTATGCCTGTGCACTGAACTTCAGCCTGACTCTTCTGCGTCACTGCACAGCTGGAACACCCACGCCTCTGTGCAACCCTTGACCTGTGCTACTCTTGACTGTAGCTCTTCACATGTGAGCCTGTGGGGTTCCTAGAGTTTGCAGGACTTGCCCCTCCTATGAATGGCTGAAGGATGTGAAGGAAAGAACCCATTTTTTATGATTGGTACAAATTGGCAAGTTTAAAGTGCATTTTCAAATTTCCTTATCCTAAATATATTATTTCTTTTTTTTTTTTTTTTTGGAGAAGGAATAATATTTTGCATAGATCTGCTCCACTGTGTAAAGAGATGCTATGGGTTGAACCATTTTAACTTGAGTCAAATTTTTCCTAAATGAAACCATTACAGTTTAAATATATACATACATACACACATATATACATCCATAAATGGGTTGTGAATGTAGCTCATTGAGAAAGCCCTGAGATCAATCCCTAGTACTACATCAAAACAAAAAGAAATCATGGGCTAGAGAAATTGTAGAGACCATGTAATTGAAATCCTCCTTGCACACTGTAGCCAAGAGACAAGTACACAATTGAGACCACAAACTATGACCCTCTTCCCTCTTCCATTTCTCTCTCTCACACTGTCATTTTCAACAAGTTCATACTATTTTTGACAGATACAAGGTAAGTCATTTATCATATGAAAAAGTCCATTCATATGGTAACAGAAGGACAGCATGTTTTCATACAAAGCAAGGTATCTGGTTAGTCTCTGTACTTGCTTGTGATCATACGGTACATTTTTTACCAGGAATTTTCTTTATCATATGATGATTGTCTTCAGGGCAATAACAACACAGTCTAGCAGTGCATATTTTATTCATTTACATACACACACCCTTACCTAACTTGCCCATTTGCCTTGTGTGGAGGAATCTACCATCATATGGTATACTGCAATCTTGCTGTGAATGTGAAAACAGCTAAGCTGGAACAAGGGACTTCTTTCATTATTAATTTGTTTCCTTATTTGTTTCTTCATTTTTGTTATGGTTCATTTTATTTTAAGAAATAAAAGAAGGAAAGCATATTAACAAACAGACATCCATCTATAAAATAGCATAAGAACAATACAAACAAAACACAGTTACAGACAAAGTTGTAGGAAATTAGCAATGGTTGTTGTATTACTTATTGGTATCTTCAAAGTGGTTTCTCAAGAAAACAAATAGAGACATACAAGATTGATCAAACAAGTAATCATCAACTGTTCCTTTCTGTAGAGCAATAGAAGACAGTAGTACAAATATGTGAGCTATCCTGTATATACCTACTTACATAATTCCTCTGCCTTTCCCTTCTGTTTTCCCACACCTCAGTTGCCCTTTACTTTTGAACATTTCTCTTTCATTTCACAATGTCTATCATACCCCCCAGTTTTTATTCACTCTTTCAAGTCTTATACTAGTGAGACAATAGGATTCTTACACATACAGGTCTGATTTTTTTCACTTATGAGTATGGTCTGAAGTTGTGAACATTTACCTGTAAAAGCCACGAGTTTATCTTTCTTTATAGCTGAGTAATATTCCACTGTATGAAAGTACCATAACTTTTTTATGCAATCCTCAATGGATGGACATTTGGGTTGTTTCCACAGTTTAGCAATCACAAATTGTGCTGCTATGAACATGGGTGCACATATGTCGCTGTGATAGGACCTTTTCAGATCTTCTGGGAAAATGCCCAGAAGGGGAATAGCTGGGTCGAATGGGACTTCTGGATCTACTTTGCTGAGGAATCTCCAAACTGATTTCCACAGTGGTTTCACCAGTCTGCATTCCAGCAAGCAGTGGAGAAGGGTTCCTATTTCTCCACAGCCTCGCCAGCATTTGTTGTTGGTTGATTTCTTAATGCTAGCCATTCTTATTGGGGTAAGGTGGAATCTCAATGATGTTTTAATTTGCATTTCCCAAATGACAAATGATGTTGAACACTTTCACATGTATTTATTTGCCATTTGTATTTCATGATCTGAGAAGTGTGTATTCATCTCAGCTGCCCATTTTTGGATTGGGTCTTTGAATTTGGATGGGCTGATGTTTTTTAATTCTTTCTATGTTCTAGATAGAAGCCCTTTGTCCAAGGGACACTCAGATAAAATTTTTTCCCACTTTGTGGGTTTTCCTTTTACTCTCTTGGTGATTTCTTTAGATGTGCAGAAACTTTTCAATAGGATGAGATCCAGTTGTTGATTCTTTGAGGTGTTTCATGTGCAGTTTGGCTTTTTGTTCATGAACTCTCTGCTTACCATTATGTCTTCAAGGTTTTTACCTACTTTCTCTTCCAATAGTTTTAGTGTTTCTGCTTTAATATTGAGATCTGTGATCCATTTTGACTTGAGTTTGGTGCATGGTGAGAGACTTGGGTCTATTTTCAGCCTTTGGCAGGTGGCAAGCCAATTTTCCAGCATCATTTATTAAAGAGGCTATCCTTCCTCCAGTGAGTTTGTTTGGCCCCTTCATCAAAAATTAGATGGTTGAGTGCATTTGTGGTTGTGGCTCTTTCTTCCAGTCTGTTCTGTTGATCCTCAGGCCTGCTTTATAACCAGTACCAGGTTGATTTTATGACAGTAACTTTGTAGTACACTTTCAGGTCAGAGATTGTGAGTCCACCTGACTTGTCCTTGTTGCCCAGGAATGCTTTTCCTATTCTGGGTCTCTTTTGGCTCCAGATGAATTTAAGAAATGTTTTCTCTAGATCTGTGAGGTATGCTAAAGGTAGTTTAATGGGAATTGCTTTGAATCTGTACAACAATTTTGGTAGTGTGACCATTTTCACAATGTTGGTTCTTCCTATCCATGAGCAAGGGATATTTTTCCATTTACTGAAAGCCTCTTTGATCTCTTTTTTCAGAGTACTGTAGTTTTCATTGAGTAGGTCTTTTACTTCTTTTGTTAGATTGACTCCTAAATATTTCAGTTTCTTCAATGCTATTGTAAAAGGTATGGTTTCCTTAATTTCTCTCTCAGTCTGTTTGTTGTTTGTGTATAGGAATGCTATCAATTTTTGGGCGTTGACTTTGTATCCAGCTACACTGCTGAATTTGTTAATTAATTAAAGTAGTCTTCTTGTGGAGTCTTTGGGGTCTTCCATGTAAAGTATCATGTCATCTGCAAATAGTGACAGTTTTTCTTCTTCCTTTCCAAAGCTTATTTCTTTTATTTCTCTCTCTTGTCTAATTGCTCTAGCTAATGGTTCCAGAATTATGTTGAACCAGAGTGGGGACAGCAAACATCCTTGTTTTGTTCCTGATTTTAAAGTAAAAGCTTTCAGTTTTTGTCCATTTAAAATGATGTTGGCTGTTGGATTGTCATAGATGGCTTTGATCAGGATGAGGTAAAGACCATCTATTCCTATTTTTTGTAGAGTGTTTATCATGAATGCATGTTGGACTTTGTTGAAAGCTTTTTCTGCATCTATTGATATGATCATGTGGTTTTTGTCTTTCACTGTATTGATATGGTGCATGATATTTATTGATTTGTGAATATTGAACCAACCCTGCATTCCTGGGTTGGTTCAGACTTGGTAATGATGCATGATTTTCTTGATGATTCACTGCATTCTATTTGCTAGTATTTTATTGAGTATATTTGGATCTATACTCATTAGGGAGACTGGTCTGTAGTTCTCTTACTTGGCTGGGTCTCTCTCTCGTTTTGGTATCAGTATAATACTTGCCTCCAGAAATGAGTTAAGGAGAATTACTTCCTTTTCAATTTCATTAACAAGTTTGAGCAGTGTTGATATCAAATCTTCTCTGAATTCCTTGTAAAATTCTGCTGTGAATCCATCATGGATCATGGGCTTTTCTTTGTGGGTAAGTTTTTAAACACATTTTCAATCTCATTAATTGATATTGGGTTGTTCAGGATTTTTATATCTTCTTGACTCAACCTCAGTAATTCATACATATCTAGGAATCTGTGCATCTCTTCTGAGTTTTCCATCCTATGGGAGTAAAGATTTTCAAAATAGATATTAATGGTCTTCTGAATTTCTGTAGAATCTGTAGTGATTTCATCCTTTTCATTCCTTATTGCATGAATCTGAGTTATTTCCTTCCTTTTTTTGATAAGGTTGGCTAGGGGTTTATCAATTTTATTTATTCTTTCAAAGAAACAACTCTTTGATTCATTTATTTTTTGGAGTGTTTTGTTCATCTCAATTGCTTTAATTTCTGCCTTGATATTTATAATCTCCTCCCTTCTTTGGGCTTTGGGCTGGACTTGTTCTTCTTTTTCTAAAAGTTTAAGGTGAAGCATTAGGCTATTTATTTGTTTTCTTTCTGTTTTCCTTAAGTGTGAGTTCACTGCTAAATTTCGCTCTGAGGACTGCTTTCATTGTATCCCACATGTTCAGGTAAGTTGTATTTACATCTTCATTTGTTTGTAGGTATTTCTTAATTCCTCTTTAATTTCTTCTGTGACCCATTGGTTTTTCGGGAGGTTATTCTTTAATTTCCAAGTGTTTATGGAGTTTTTGGAGTTCCTTTCGTCGTTAATTTCCAATTTCATTGCACTGTGGTCAGATAATATGCATGGGATAATTTCAATTCTTTTGCATTTCAGAAGGTATGCTCTATGAGCTAGGATGTGGTCTATTTTAGAGAAAGACCCATGTACTGCTGAGAAAAATGTGTATTCTGATGTGGTGGGGTGGAACACTCTGTATACATCTACTAAGTCCATTTGTTTGCAGCTTTCATTCAGATCTATTATTTGCTTTCTGATTTTTTGTCCAGTTGACCTATCTCTTTGTGTCAAAGGGGTGTTGAGGTCCCCTGTTACAATAGTGTTATTAATTATATGGGTTTTTGTGCCTGTTAAGATTTGTCTTCTATAACTTGGAGCTCTAATATTTGGTGCATATGTGTTTATAATTGTTGTCTCATCATCTTGCAGTTTCCCCCTGACCAGTATGTAGTGACCTTCTTTATCTCTTTTGATTGTTGTCAGTTTGAAGTTTACACTGTCTGCAAACAGAATAGCTACCCCTGCTTTTTTCTGGGTTCCTGTTGCATGGAGGAATGTTTACCATCCTTTTACTTTTAGTCTATGGATATCCTTTTGAGTAATATGTGTTTCCTGTATACAGCATATTGTTGGGTTTTGTTTTTTAATCAATTTTGCCAGTGTGTTTCTTCTGACTGGTAAATTGAGGCCATTTGCATTTATACATGTAAATACACATATACAACCAATATGCGTTGATTTATCATTATCATGTTGTTTACATGTTATTTACTTGCTGTTGGTTTCCTACTTTTTCCTCCCTGTGTATTTGCTTGCTTTTCTTGGCGGTTCCCTTCTATTGTTGTTCTTGAAATTGCATTCATGTTTTTCTCTGTCTAGAATATCTTTTAGTACTCTTTGCAACAATGGTTTGGCACTCATGAAGTTCTTCAGTTCTTCTTTGCTGTGGAAATATTTTATTTCTCCATTGAATTTGAAGGAAAGCTTTGCAGGGTACATCAGTCTTGTTTGGAAGCTGTTTTGTCTCAGGACCTGTAATACTTCACTCCAAGCTCTTCTCAATTGGATGGTTTGTGTTGAGAAGTCTGTCATGATTCTGATGGGCTTTCCTTTATACATGATCTGTTTCTATTCTTCAGCAGCTTTTAGTATTCTATTCTTTTGCTGGAGATCTGGAATCTTGAGTATAATATATCTGGGTGTAGTTTTAGTTTGGTTACGGTTAGTTGGAGTTCTATATGCCTCATTTACCATATGTCAGGTTCTGTTTCCATGCTTGGGAAATTTTCTGCTATTATTTCTGTAAGTATACTTTTTATGTCATTTGTGTTGCCCCCTGCTGTTTCATTGAGTCCTGTCTGTTATACATTATTCCTCTTTGCCTCGTCTTGCAGCTGTTGAATTGATTTTTCCTGGTTCCTTGTTAATTTAAGAGATCCTTTCTTTCACGGTCCATAGCTGCCATGCTGTCTTCAAAATCTGAAATTCTATCTTTGGCTTCATTCAAGTGGTTTGGGCAGCTTTCACTGGAAGTTTTGATGTCCTGGATATCTCTTTGAATCTGGTTCATGTGTCCTAATTCATTTCTATATTTTTCATTTAACATTTCCATCCATTGCCTATGTTCATATATCTTTTTTTTATAAGTTTCTTGTTTAGATGTGCTGAGGAGTTCTTTCATTATTATTGTCATTTCATTTTCTGCCTGAGAGATTATTTCTGATCTGATCTCTTCTATGTCCTAATGGAGCTGTTTCTTCACTTCCATTGCAATCATTTCAGCAATTTCGGGAGTGTGTTTACCAAGTTCTCCTATGTCGATGTCTCCTGGACTTGTTCTGAGAGGGGTGGAGTTCTGAGATTATGTTTTAGTCCTTCGTATTGCCATGTATGATGTTGATGGTAAAGCGCTCAGTCCTTTTCCTTCCTGGGAGCTCAGCATAGGTCACTAATGTTCCTAATTTTCCTGGTGGTCAAACTTGCCCCTCAGTGTCCGCTGCTGTGTGCTGTTTAGTCTGGGTTCTTCCAGCACATGGTGAAGTTTACCTAGTTCTCCCAGGTCTCAGATGCCAATCATGATGTTGTCAGCTCACAGACAATCTGATCCAGTGTCCCCTATGAGCTCAAGGCATGAGTATGAACCAGAAGTGGTCTGCACTGGTGGCGTGATCACAGGCCACTTGATCTTGTGACTCCAGGGAGTTCAGGGTGAAGGTAGAGTCCAGACATGGACTATGCGGTCTACAGTTCATGGACTGCCTGATTCTGTGTCTGCAGGCTTTCACCGCAAGCACAGAAGCCACAGGTGGGCTGCACTGGCAGTGATCACAGACCACCTGTTTCTCTGCTCTCACCGAGACATGAACCCTGGAACCCAGACATGAATCACAGCTTCAGCAGTTTCATGGACCACCTGCTCTGGGGCTTCATGTGTCACTGGGCATGCGCAGAAGTGCCCCTGGCAAAGCCCGGTGTTAGCAGGTTTGTGGGTCCCTTGAGACAGTCTCCTGTGTGTCTTGGGTGCATGGAGGGTGGAGACACAGACTGCAATGGTGACAGCCTTCTGGGACGCCTGCTCTTTTCCCAGGAAGTAGATGGGGGCGCTATTTGGTTCTCATGGCGTTCAGCTGCAAACCATGGTGTGAGCAGATCCTGGGCCTCCTGATTCTGTGCCTGCTGGCCACCAGCGGCACACACAGGACCCGCACATGGGCTGTGCTGGCGGAGATCAGGAACCTCCTACTTCTCTGCTCCCACCCAGACACGAGCCCTGAAACCCAGATGCAAATCCAGGCTTCAGCAGTTTCCCGGGCTGCGTGCTCTGGGGTTTCATGTGTCTCTGCACACATGTGGGGGTGCCCCATGCTAACTGTGGTTTTAGCGGGTTTGTGGGTTTCTTGAGACAGTCTCCTGTGTGGGGGGGGCACATGGAGGACAGAGACACAGACTGCAATGATCATTTTTGTTATGTTAAGACAGGGTCTCTTTTGTAGTGTGGACTGGCCTTGAACTCACTATGTAGGCCAGGCTGGCCTGGAACTCCTGGGGATCCTCCTGCCTCGGCGTGGGAGTGCTAGGATTACAGCCATGTGCCACAGTGCCCAAATGGGACTTGCTTCATTTATTAGAATATGTTGAAGCAGGCATTATCATGAGAATGAGACTTCACATGAGAGTTCTCAAACAGGGGGCCCTGTCTGATCCTGAGGCCATCAGCATCATGTGACTTGACTACAGACTCAAGCACCAGTTTGGACCATATTCAAGCATTATGGGGCTGGGGATTTAGCTCAGCGGCAAAAGTGCCTGCCTGGCAAGCGCAAGGTCGTGAGTTCGGTTCCCAGTACCGGAGAAAAACCAAAAAAAACACCAAACAAACAAGCATTATGAGATTATTCTTTTCTCTGTGTGTGTGTGTGTGTGTGTGTGTATGTGTGTGTATGTGTGTGTGTGTGTGTGTGTGTGTCTATCTCTTTCTCCCTCTCCTGTGCCCTTTGCATTTTCCCTCGTGATAGAACAGAGGCCTTACAGATGCTAAGCATGCACTTACAGCCTTGCTGATGCTGAACCACACCCCAGTCTCAACCTTAACTTCTTTTGCACCTTTGGTCACAGTGTGAATCAATACCAGGGGAGCATTTCAACACAAAGCTTTGGAATCCACGGTGCACATTTCAATGACTTCATATCAATATACACTGTACTGTTTTTACCCATGTCTCAGATAATTCCAATCCAGTGGACAAGAATTCCAGACCTCCCCTGACTCTGCTGATAAAAGAAAAGTTCTCAGATGACACAAATGTAGTTGCTAGGTTCTGCACTGGGAATATACCTCAGGGTAAAGCACTTTCCTTGTATCCTTGAAGCAATGAAAAGCAGGCTGGCCTCCAACTTTCAGTACTCTGCCCCAGCCTCCAGAATAGCTGAGTTTTGCCCCTTGAGCACTGAAACAAAGAAGCCACTGTACTTACAAGGGCCCAAGAATGGAGAGTGGAAGACAGGGAAGGTAATTGGTTCACTTGTGCAGACAAAATCCAGTAAACGTCTATTTTGAAACCCACCTTAAATTCCACAATTTTAGACCTCCAGGGCCAGACTGTCCTGTTTTCAGGTGAACTTTCTCTTCTGTTAACCCCACCCAGTCCTGAAGCAGCAAAGGCTTTCCTCTCCAGTGGATGGTGGACGGCCCTCTTATTCTGGAGCTCTCCCTGCTTCATGTCATTGCCCCTCTGCACTGCAGCCAACATCGGTTGAGTGTAAGCTCAGTTTTGCTTCTCCACTGCTTATAAAAGTACTCTGAGTTGATGGTTGGGATTACAATGTGCCAACTGCTAACGACACGTAGTGCCCATTATTTGGAGGTCCAAAATTAACCTCTGAGTGCTCTCTCCACTCAAAACCCACCATCAAATCTGACATGAGATCAGCAGCCCTGCTTTTAATACTATTATTCTGAGGTAAGTTGGTCCTGTGCTGACAACTTCCTTCGCTGTGTTCATGTAAAAGTCCTCTGGGGCAACAGCGCATCAGATACTGTCCTTCTGCAGGTAATGCTGCCAGAGAAATGGCAAGGAAAGCTGGAGCAACTGCGGCCAGACGTGAGGCTGGGCCTCAGGAGTCTCAGCTCTGTCTCTGCTGGCTGAACTTGGGCAAGCTATTTTGCATCATTTGGGCCAACTGTGCAACGAGGAAAAGATGAGTAGTTGGCAAAGTGAGGAATACTTTGTCCGCAATGCCCGAATGTGCTAGCAAGCTGCAAGAAGGATGCTTAGGACTTTCTCCAGGCCCTCTAAGATTGTTAGTCCGCAGCATGGAGCTTCTCTTTCCAGGATCTCCCAAGAGGCGATGCTGAGAGAGGACTGAATGACAATATGTGTTCTAGTCTGTCCTCTATAGACAAGATGATTTCATTATTTCTCTTTGTGCTTTTGTCAAAGCTAAAGGAACAGTGATAACCCCTTACTGCAGAAATGGCTGTGGGAGGCTCAAGACAGTTTCCAAAGTGAGTCTAAAGGGAAAGCAAGAGCCAGTTGTGAGGATGTGCTTGGTTCCTAGCATTTAGGAGGCTGATGCAGAAGGGCTGCAATGAGTTTGAGAATAACCTGGGTTCCAAAGTGAGCTTAAAGCCAGCCCTCACTCCACAGGAAGAACCTGTGTTAAAAAAAGGTAGTTGTAGTAGTGCATGCCTAAAATCCCAGCACTCTGAGAAGCTGAGGCAGGAGGATCCCAAACCTGAATTGATCTTAGGCAGGATCAGTCTTGGTGAGACCTGTCTCTAAATTAGATATAAAGAAAGGGTTGGGGATGTAGCTAGTGAAACAGCCCTGAGTACAATCTCTAGTTTCAGAAAATAAATAAATACATAAATAAATAAACACACAGGAGGACCTCAGAGGCTCAGTCCTCCAAGCCTGGTAATAAGACTGGCTAGGGAGTCTGGCTAGAGCAAATTTTGTAGCTAATTTTATTGTGGCTACAAAGCTAGAGTGTTGCCAGAGGAGGTGGCAAATTGGAGGTGTGGCTTAGTGGTGGAATGTTCATAGCATATGTGAGGTCCAGGGTTCAATCTCCAGCACCAAAGAATACCATAAGTACTCATAAATAATAAAACTACTTTCCACTGTGAAGGGTGGCACATGCATGTAGTCCTAGCACTGGGGAGGATGCTGAGGCAGGTTCACTGTTTAGGTCTTAAGGTTCAAAGCCTGCCTGAGCAACATTGTGAGGCCCTCTCTCAAAAGAAGTGATGCAAGAGCAGGAAGCAAGAAAAAGTAGAGGAGAGGGAGGGAGGAGGAGAAGGGAAAGGAGCAAATCCGACTGCCACCACACAGCCTCTGATTTTTTGTGTGTTTTTGAGTGATACAATGGTACCCGTTTCGGTACTTCATCGGACGTGTGGTTTTGCAGAAAATGTTGACATGTCTGTGGGTGTGGGGAAGATGGCTGTGGTCATGTGTGTCACCTGATGCATAGTTTGTGAGTGGAATCCAAATGTTGCTGAACGTGTTTGTTTGTGAAATGAACAACTGGCCCACAGAAGCATTCGTCAACTGAGATATTCCTGTACTAGGGAACTGATCCAGGTCTTTCTTTTTTTTTTTTTTGTTTGTTTGTTTGTTTGTTTTTCTCCGGTACCGGGAACCGAACTCACGACCTTGCGCTTGCCAGGCAGGCGCTTTTGCCACTGAGCTAAATCCCCAGCCCCGATCC
>NW_004955433.1:108741-122904 GCF_000276665.1 Chinchilla lanigera
AGTTACAAACAAAGTGGTAGGGAATTAACAATGGTGGTTGTATTACATATTGATATCTTCAAAGTGGCTTCTCATGAAAACAGATATAAACATGCAATACTGGTCAACCAAAGACTCATTGACAGTTTCTTTCAGCATAGAAATAGAAGACAGAACAACCAAGTCTGACTAAGTCAATACATTTCCCAGGCTGGGCTTGAATTTATGATGCTCCTGCCTCAGCCTCCCAGGCTGCTGGGATTACTGGCATGCACCATCACTCCTGGCTAGCCTCTGCTCTGTGTAGTCTGTGGAAACACATATTTGTTAATATTCGAGGAGCATGTCCTGAAGTTACTTAGTGGCTGGGATTTAGGCAGCAAAGACTGATGGCTCATAGTTTTCAAACATGTCCCAGGAAGCAGTGAAGTTCTTTGTTACATTTTTATGCAAAACACAGCAGTACAGAAGTGCATGCAGGACTAATAGTCTCAAGTTTCTCAGTAACAAATGCTAAGGCCTTTATCTAATACGTGGTATGTTGTGAAGCTGCACCACATCCGTGATTGTAAAGCTGTGCTACTGGAGTGAAGCCATGGTGAAACTTTCACTTCACCCTGTGTTTCCTTGCATTTGGGATGCTAACTCTGGGCGTGTGTACTGAGTAGAGAAGCATGACCACACTGCACATATTCCAGATGGAGATCCAGCTGTTGATTTCTTTTGGTTTTATTTTTATTTTGCTTATTTGGGAAAGGTTGTCTCTAGGTACTGCAGGCTGGCCTTGAACTCCCTATCTAGCCAGGCTGGCCTTGAACACAACATGGTAGTCCTTTCTCAGCCTCCCGAGTGCTGGATTACAGACATTTGCCACCATGCGCAGCTAAAATATGCATCTTAATATCATAGCTCTCTATGTGCAGGACCCCTAGTGCTTGTCCAAAATCTGTGATATTATCTAATTGTACGTATACTGCTTTTTCCTTATGTACAGTATATGCTTATGTTAAAGTTTCATTTCTAGGGAGGCACCGTAGGAGATTAACAACATCTAGTAGTGAGATAAAACAGTTATACCCAGGTGTGGTGGAATGTGCCTGTAGTCCCTGCATGTGGGAGGTTGAGGAAGGAGGATTGCTCTAAGTCCAAGGCCAGCCTGGGCTACATAGTGAGTTCAAGTCTAGCATGACCTAACAGCAAGAGCTTGTCTCCAGAAAAGATATAACAATACAATAAAAGTTATGTAAATGTTATTTAAAACTCAGTACTTTCTTGTTTCTGGAAATTTTCCATCTAATATTTTGTGACCATTGTTGAACTTGGTTTACTACTTCCATGTCCCCTCTTGAAAACACTTTGAAGCATTTTCCAGATTTTCAAAAGCCTCTAAATGGTACTGATCAGGAATTGTAGAAACAATGGGGAACAAAGCCAAAAATGTTGTGCCCGAGGAACTTACAGTCTCGTGGGCCAAAGGAGAAGCAGTGACATGTTCTACAGTAAGGGAAGTACAGGCACAGGGAGAACCTGAAGAGGTCACCTGTGCTAACGTATCCCAGGGTCTCCTAGTGAGGCGTGCCAGTGAGAAGAAAGTGTGCTGACTTTGTCCTGGTGAAGGAGAAGTTGGGGGAGGGGTGTTGGGGGTAGAGGGGAGCAGGTGTCAGGCCTCTCCCTGTGCACAAGTCCAGAGTGGAGAGATACCTCAGCACTTCTACGATTGAGGCTTAAAGTTCTCTGAGTTGGATCGGGGTAGATCAACAAGCAATGAGCCTGGGAGGCGATCCGAATTCAGCTCATGTGCGTGACGCCTGGGATATAGCAGGGAAATGAGACAAAGGTGCCTTTCAGGGATTTTTGTTTCAGTGTGGAGAGAAGGAGACTGAGTTCACAAAGAAGTAAACAAGATGGTTTTAACATTTTGATAAAGATAATAAACAGAATTTACTATCTGATTCATATACGGTGGCACGGGTGTCTCTGGGTGAGCTCTTGAGGCAGATGGGCATACAGTAAGTCACCAGTCATCTACAGTAAAGGATTCTGCAGAGGTGGTGGCAGGAGGTATGGAGACAATTGTATGACACCTGAGAGGATGAGGGAATAGGATGTTTTCTTAGATGATAATAACAAATAATAACCTCTATTTGTTGAGTATTTACTATGTGTAAGACACTCCCAGAAGAACTTGTATATTTTTATCCCTTCTTCCTTAACACCTCCGTGAGATCGGCATTTTCCTTCATTTTGTGGAAAGAACACCAGGACACAGAGGACTGAAGTACCTTACTTTAGACACAGAATGTGAGAGCCCGTAGTCAAACCTTGGTGAGATTTGCTCCAAAGCCTTCTGAACAGAAGTGTTGAAAAAGGGGGATAAGGGGCTGGGGATTTAGCTCAGCGGCAAAAGCGCCTGCCTGGCAAGCGCAAGGTCGTGAGTTCAGTTCCCGGCACCGGAGAAAAACCAAAAAAAAAAAAAAAAAAAAGAAAAAGGAGGATGGATTTCAGGCTGAAGTAGGAGGGAGGGAAAGATGATGATGATTCCTTGGGATCTGTGGAATGTGTGGTGCCTTTGAGTAACACCCAACTAGAGATATTCCATAGGGAGATGGATAAATGAGTACCATATGAAGCTCAAGGGAAAAAATCTAGCTCAGGGAATGAATTTGGTTTGCTAAGATATAGAAAGACTATTTGAGTCTCACAGGGGTGGCTGAATCTAGAGTTTGTGATTGATTCCTGGTCCAGTGCTGGCATTAAGGGATGGAGTGCTCCACATATCCAGGGCAGGAACTGTAGAATGTACAATAGAAGGACAGAAAGAGTTTTATCTCCCTTCCCTGGTTGCATTTGCTGTCTTCCTCCGCCATGAAGTGTTGTCCCTCTGCCATGTGACACGCTGCCTTGGAGCAAGCTGACTATGGACTGAAACCTCTCTAGAGTGTGAGTTAAATAAACCTTTCCCCTTTTAATTTTGGTTGTTGGGTATTTTATCCCGGCAACAAAAATATTAACTAAGTCAAAGAGTGAACAGAAACCAGACACTGACGTACAAACCTGTAATCCTACCATCTGGGCGCCGAAGCAGTGGGATTGCAAGTTCAAGCTCAGCCAGGGCAATTTAGTGACTTGGAAGACCTTCAATGAAAACATTACAAAACAGTGTTAGGGGCATTACTCTGTGCGAAGCCTGTGGTTCATTGTGCCCTAGTTGAAAAAAACATGGACACAGAAGACAAAGAAGTTGGAATGGGGCGTGTGCATAACTTGATCAAATGTCGTTCCTCTGGAGCCAACAATTCAAAATACACATTCTAAGTGAGCCCTTCTACAAAGTTGGGACCACATTGATAGCCTTGGGTCTCCTTTACCGCCTCATGAGAAGGCATTCTTACCTTCTCCAGCCATTCCTTTATCAAAACCTGTCTTGCACATAAACTTTTCGGCTGTCCATTTTTTACCCTCTTAGAATCCTCCCCACAGGAACGCAGTTGTGGAAAATAATTATTGGTTCTTTTCTTTGTGCAGCTCACTGCTCTATCCAGCGGGGTAATGGGGAAAGATTAATTTCCAATGCAGAGGCTCCTTCTGCAGGCCAGGGCTCTCTACCCCTCTGTCTTTCCTTCTGGGGCCATTCCAGTTGGTGGCAGCCTTGGAGAAAGGCCGTGGGCCTGTGTCTGCCCACACAGGCATCCTCTCCTTGGAGAACTGGAGCCAGGTTTCCCCAGTGCAAAGAGCAGCATGTCTGCCGGCCCCATGCTCCAGTGACTCCAGGTACCACACATGATGCATGCTCATTTCTGCACCCTGCACACCACATGAACCTGCTCTCTGAGGCTAAGTTGTCCAGGGTAGGCTCAAGATTATGATCGTCCTGCTTCAGCCTCCCAAAGTGCTGGGATTAGAGGTATGCTAGGAGACCTCTCAGAAATTGTGTGTCTAGAGGTGGAGACAGGAACTTGCTAGCTTTCTGTAGTTTCAAATACCCCAGGGTCTTGTTCTCTTTTGGAGGATTTCACTGGGTGTCACTTCTGATGCTCTCTCTCTCTCTCCCTCTGTCTCTCTGACAGGAACTGGCTGGAGGAGAGGAGAATAAGCTGCTGCCACTGCCTACCTGCCTCCGGGCTGCTCTGACTGACAAATTTGTTCAGTTCAGTGAGTACCAACTGGCTCAGTACAATCTGCACAAGCACTGTGTGTAGAGTTGACCAGGCAAGTGGCCCCGGCTTCCAGTGAGTCCCTGCCTCCTCTGTGCTCACTGCTGGGACAGGCCGCTCCTCTGGGAAGGGAGCAGCAGGGAGCATGGTGAGGAACATGGTGGGGAGCATGGTGGTCCCAGGGATTCCACACCTCACATTTGATGGGTTTCCTAGAGAGGATCTTATGGAGAGGCCCTGGGATGCTGGGAAGAGTGCAGGGCAGAAGGAGCAGTGCAGGCCTTGTTCCTCGCTGACTTCCTTTCTGTCAGAGGTGGACCTTCAGGATATTCCAAGGGTTTTCCCCACAGAGACAGAATCCATTTCCCTGTGTGAAACCGCTTCTCCTGTTCCCGCAAGAGCATTCATTTTCTGAGAGAATGTGTTTTCTAAGGTATCTGTGGGCTATTGTAAAAGTACAGAAAAAGGTGAGTCCTTTTCCTGGGACGGCATGTGTGCAGGTACAGTTCTGTCTGCACGGCACTGACAAGTAACGTGTTTAGTGGGATAAAGGAGATGTGAACAGTATGAAATAACTGCCTTTCTGGGGAAGTTTGAGAAACAAGCAAAATCGTTTGTAGTTTTATGACAAATAAGCCTTTTTACCTAGCGGTTAGAAGGCTAGAATCTGGATTCCCGTAACCTGGGTTCGTATCCCACTTCCACTGGCTGGGGTCGCGCCCTTGGTCAAATGACCGCGCTTCTCTTGCCTCCCTTTCCTCACGTGTCACATGGGGAGAATAGCAGGACCTACAGTCCTGGGCTGTGAAGATGAACTCAGGTAGTTAAGGTATTCTATTGATATTTGGCTTTAAAATGTGTAAGCTAGTATCATTATCAAAACACATGTGAGGGAAAATGTATGTCAGCTTTACAGGAAAAAATGACATTTTCCGTTGGTCAACTGGTCTTTTCCTTCATCCTACGAATACAGGTCAAACTGGGCTTCCCTAGCTTAGAAAACGGTCCTGCCTTTTTCCCTCCCAGCCTGCATTGTGCTACGGCCTCCATTTACCTGACCAGGGCCTCAGCGCCTGAAATCAGAGCTGCTTTCCCTTTCCCTCAGAACAAGGGTGCCGCTGGATGCTTCTGTGTGCACTGTCCTCTCCTCCCTCTGGCCGAGTTAGTGCTGACCCTGCAAATGGAAACTGAATTATCTTGGCTGAGGCCAAGTCCTGCAGTCTAACCCTGTGATCTGCAGAGGCTTTGTTATTTGTTTCTTTGTTTCTTTATGGTACTGCTGATTGAACTCAGAGCCTTTGTTCCAAGATAGATCTCCACCCCTTTTTAATTTTTACTCTGTGACAGAGACTCACCAAGTTGCCAGCTTGCCCAGGTTGGGCTCAAAAGTTTGATTCTCCTGCCTCAGCCTCCCAAGATGCTGTGGTCACCCCAGTTTGGTTTGACATTTTGATCCTTCTGCCTCAGCCTCCCAGAATGCTGAGATTACAGGCAGGTGCTACCACAGTGAGGTCATAGTTTTTGGATCTTGCCTGCCCAAAACGAATTTTGGAATGCTTCAGTATTTGCCTATGTGTTTTAAAATTCTATTCTCCTATTGATAATTACCTACGTTAGAAAATGAATAAAACATAAGTATATAAATACATTGGTCTAGCTATAAGGATAAATAAAGATGAGGACTAAGTTTGATGGCACACGCCTCTCCACCCAGCACTCAGAGGCCTGAAGCAGGTAGATTGCTGCAAGTTCCAGGCTAGCCTAGCCTACACGGTGAGTTCTAAACCCTTCAGAACCACACGGGAAGCCCGTGTCTCAACCACTCAGTCAGTCAGTCAGTAAGTAGATTAGACTGAAAGGGAGTAAAAACTTCCACACATGTAAGCAAGAAATTGAATATGAAATGTACTTAAATACATAGAATCCATTCTGAAAACCATAGGTCTCAGTAATAGTATATATTTATAAAAAATAACAATTTAGAGGCAATGAAATCGGTGAATTTCTCATTCTCAATGACAAATGTCTAACTTCTTCCATCACAAACATGATATTTGCTGGGAAAAGGAGAGCATGCCTATGATCCCATCACAGGGGTAGCTGTGGCAGGAGGATTGCTGCAACTTCAAGCCAGGCTGGGCTACATATTTAGTTCAAGGCAACCTGAAGTACATAGCAAGACCCTGTCTCAAAAAAGCAAAACCAAAATGAATAGGCCCCCCTTTTGATATTAACTGGGTGTGGAGCAAACACCTATAATCCTAGCTCCCAGGAGGCTGAGCCAGGAGGATCACCAGAGCTCATGGCCAGTCTGGGCCACCTAGGAAAACCCAATCTCAAAAACAAAGTATCAGTTTAGAAAAACTTGAGTTGATAATAAATGCAGTCATTCTTTAGTTACCAAGCATCATTTGCACTATGTGTACAACTTAATTTTTTCATGCAGTTTGTAGTGTCATGTTGTTGTACACTGCAGTGCCAGCTACCCAGAGAGCTAAAGTGGTGGTAGTACAGCTTGAGTGCAGGAGTTTGAGATTAGCCAGGCATAACTTGAGACTAGCAAAATCCTGTCTCCAAAAAGAAAAGAAAAGAAAAGAAAAGAAGAGAAGAGAAAAGAAGAGAAGAGAAGAGAAGAGAAGAGAAGAGAAGAGAAGAGAAAGGACAGTTATTTGACTGGGCTGTAAGTCAGTGATAGAGCGAGTGCTTAGCATGCCTGAGTCCCTAGGTCAATCCCCATCAATGGATTCTGACTGGAGAATCTTAGAAATTTCAGATGAGATCAGGTGAGTTCAGGGTAGTACAGCCATATACTCTCAGAAATTTCAAAAGTTTGAAAGCATCTCACTACAATTGCAGTAAGATTTCAATCACCTCTAAAAAGGTACCACTGTTGCCAGGTGTGGTGGTGGGCACCTGCAATCTCAGCACTAGGAAGGCTGAGGCAGGAGGCTCATGAGTTTAAGCAAGATCTTGTCTCAGAAAACCCTGAAGGAAAGAAAGAAAGAAAGAAAGACAGACAGACAGACAGACAGACACTGGGAAAACCACCCTGAAATCAACTGCGACACTTAGCACACTAAGCCCTGCTCACTTCCTGAGGGAAGATTGAATGGCTGTATAATTTTCAACTGAATTTAAAAAGCAAGCATTTGTGCCTTATTTCTCTGAGCACCTACACTCCGCTCTTGAGTGCATCCTAAATCCACTTCTAATAAGTCTTTCTCCTGCCTCCTTAAAAAAGAAAGAACAAACACTGACTGCTGACTCCAGTCACTGGCAATTAAGATAAAAAAGTGGAGAACATTCATTCCACCTCATTGTGCCATCACTTTATTAAAGGAACTGAAAAGCTTTAGTGGATGAGGGCAGCTCTTTTTACCTTTCCAGCTAAGAAATATGAGAGAATGGTGGAAAGTTGCCATTCTGTAACTACAAGTAAAGCAAACATCTCAAGAAATCAGCTATTACCCGCAGTGAGAGATGAGGCTGTCAACCTCCTAAGGGCTTTCATCAATCTTAGCATCACTATGAGTTGGGCCACCAAGCAATTGAAGCCTAGGATTCAGACATGCTACACAAGTGCTCCACTACTGAGCCAAATCTCCAGCTCTCTATCTTTTTAAGACAGTCTAAATTAGCCAGGATAACTTTGAACTTGGGATCTTCTTGCCTGTGATCTTGTATTTTATCAAGAGGCATAAAAACTCTGGTGATCTCACTCAGTTGTACAGGATTGCCTTTGAAATTCTTACAAAAAGAAAAGAATAAATCAATGTGTTAAAGACTGAGCATTACTTTCCATGGTATATCACATAGAAGAGAAGCAAAAAGATACCATGATGAAGTATATAAATCCAAATATGTGATGCTTGAGGGGGGGCCCTAAACCTACTTTCCACAGCAAGACAGTGATATAAAAAGAAAGATTCAATGAGATTTAAGAAATGTAACCACAAAGCTGGCTGTGGTGGTACATGCCTGCAGTCCCAGCACTCAGGAGGCCCAGGGAGGAGGATCACCAGGAGTTTGAGGCCAGCCTGGGCTATATAGTGAGTTCAGGGCCAATCTGAACTGCATACTGGGTCCTTGCCTTAAAAAAAAAAAAGAAAACTAAGGAAGAAAGAAGAAATGCAACAACCAAATACAACATATGCATCTTGTTTGGATCCTGATTGGCGTACAACTGTGAAATGTCATTTTTTTAACTGGGAAATTTGAAGATGGACTAGATAATAGGTGATAATAGCAAGGAATTATTTTCAGTTTTGTTTGTTACATCAATGACATTCTGATTATATAAGAAAATGCTCACTTTTTAAAAGACACAAATGGAAATGCACAAGGGTACAATAATATGTCATATTATTTGGCACTGATTTTATACTCATCTTTAAAAAGAAGGGGTCAGAAAAAGAAATGGGCTAAAATTTAATCATTCAATCTAGCTAACAAGGTTTGTTGTTGCTTGTTTCTTTGTTGTTTTTTATTTTGCTGTTTTCAGTGCAGCCCAGGAAGTTTATATTTGTAAGCCCATGAAAAGTCTTTGGAATTGTAGCGCGTTAATTCCAATCTACCACTTCCAATGCAACCCATGTTGAGAATAAAGACACTAAGGTATATTTGCAATTATGGGACCCCAAAGGGGCCTAAGTCCAGCCCTGATGACAGCTATCTGGAACAAAGAGCTTTACCTAGGACAGAACCCAGATATTATTCATTTGTGAGCAAGGAAGTGGCTTGAGGATGAGTGACTGTGAGAGTGGTGGGAAGTAGCTGAGTGCCATGAGCTGGGCTGGGTAGGAGGCCTGAAACCACCTGGGCCATATGCAGAGAGAAGGATATGCAGAAAGAGAAATCTGCATGACACAACTGAGATAGAATCTAATGTTTTGGGGTCTGTGCCTCAGCTCTGATGTGGAACCTTTCAAGCACCAGGAAGTCATAGTCTCTATCTATGTCTTTGAGACTCCTGCCCAGCCAACAGCCCGGAGCAATGAATGACATTATGTCTTGCCTCATCCTGGGTCACACGTGGGAACAATAGGGTGGGGGCAGGTCTGAAGAAACACACCTGCCATCTTCAGCAACTGCCTTTAGCCCCTGGGCTAGACTGATATGCATTGCCTAAGGCCAATTGAAGGGATAAGGAAAGGATCCTAGCCAGCTCTGTACAAATCAATACCTGCAAATAGGGTCAGACTCCATCAAAGTGGAGACAACTGCTCGTCTTTCCAAGAGAGTCACCAAGGTGGTGCTCCACAGTTTTTGAGACAAGGTCACAGTCACTGTTTAGTCCAGGCTGAGCCTGAAGTTCTGGGGTACAAGCACGCGCCATCACACCCAGCTTCTGTGTGTGCTTTATAAATCGATCTAGATTCAGAAACTGATTCGAAAGATTCCTAAGCACTGACTCACAAGAGAATGTTAGGTGAGTCCTGTGCTCATCTTGGGTGAAAATGGAGGTAGGCTATGCTGAAGTGCTTAAAAGAACTCAGAGCTTCACTTGATCCAGCTGACAGAACAGACTGCACGCCTGTCGTTAGGCCTGCTTGTGATAACTGCCTTCATGTGTGTCAAAAGCAAAACGGTGAGCGGGCCAGAAATACAGCAAGAGAGAAACAAAAAGAAAAACACGGATGTCACAGAGAAGAGAAAGGAAACCAAGGAGCTGCAGAGTCCAGAGGACACAACACCCAAGCACTGAACGGGGGGTGACACACAGACACAGAACCCACGGGAACCAGTAGGGCGGCAGAGTTTCCCAAATTTGCCCCTAGCCTAAGCAAACTCACAATTGAGACTGGCTTGAAGAAACAAATAACAAAGCCTCTGCAGATCACAGGGTTAGACTGCAGGACTTGGCCTCTGCCAAGATAATTCAGTTTCCATTTGCAGGGTCAGCACTAAGTCGGCCAGAGGGGGAAAGAGGACAAGGCACACAGAAGTGTCCAGCGACACCAGCAGCCACACAAGCCCTTATCCCACACACCTAACCTGTTCCCACTGCTGGGACAGAGGCTGGCAGGTGTGTGTGTGTGTGTGTGTGTGTGTGTGTGTGTGTTCTAGCTCCCAGTTTCCTTTGTCTCATGTCCGTGAGTTACAAATAAACAACTACAGAGGCCTTAGGTGCTGCTTTTTCCCTGAGGCTTACTCCTGAACATAGGCAGCTGCTCTGGGCTTCTTGTCTGAACTAAGTCTCGTCTCTGAGTCATCTTTTAATCCTGGACGCAGCCATGGTCGCACACAGTAATAGACCACTAAGCCTGAATTGCAGAAGATACATAAAGAAATCCTACACACAGGAGAAGAAGAGTACACAAATTATTGGGAACTAGGAATAAAATAAACATTAGAGAAGATAATGACAGAAATTGGTACCTACATAGTAATACCTCTGAATAGAAATGATCTTAATTTTCCAATTAGGAGACAGGCTTGCAGATTGGGCTAAAACACAAGACCCAACTCTTTGTTTCTTGGGAAAAAGCAAAGCAAAACAAAACAAAACATTTCATTAGCAAAGACATGCACAGACCAAAAAATAAAATGATGGAAAAATATTCCATGCAAATGGAACCTGAAAGCAAGGAGCAATACATTACTCATATCTGACAAAGCTGAGTTCAAGATGAAATTAACTGAAATATAGAAGGTCAGTATACATTGGTAAATGCAACAGTAGACCAAGAAGATATAAAAATTATAAATATTTGCATACCAAGCGTGAGTACACCAGACTTCATGAGCACCAGTCAGCCTCGGTGGACATAGAGGCCCCAGTACAGGAAAGGTGGTGACCTCCACACTCCACCGCCATGAAGAATCAACACAGAAACACCAGTTCAACACATGAAATGTATTTAAACAATGTCTATAAAATAATCCTTCGAATAACTACACAATACACATTCGTGCAAATTGTTCATGGAATATTATTCAAAACAGTTCATATTTTAGACCATAAAGCAAGTCAAAAGACAGAAAAATCTGAAATAATTTATTACACCCTCTCAGATCACAGTGGAATGAAAACCAGCAGTTAATGGTGAGAGAAACCACAGAAACTATACACACACCTGGTAATTGAACAATTCACCTTTGAAGGATCTCTGGATTATTGAAGAAATAAGGGAAGAAATGATAAAAATTCCTAGAATCAAATGAAAGTGGAAACACAGCATACAGAGAGGTGTACTGGCACATGCCTGTAATCCCAGCACTCAGGAGGCTGAGGCAGGAGGATGGTTGGGAGTTTGAGGCCAGCTTGGACTATAAAATGAACTCAAGGTCAGCCTGAACTGGAGAGCAAGACCTTGTCTCAAAAACACCAAAAAAAACAAAACAAAACAAAAACAAAACAAAACAAAGGAAATACAGCATACAAGAATCTCGGGGATACAGCAAAGGCCATGGTAAGCGTAAAGTTTAGAACCTTGAGTATGCACATAAAATATCAGAGATCTCAAATACCCTGATGTTGCATCTCAAGGTTCTGAAATAACAAGAAACTGAAACTAAACTCAAAAGAAAAAGGAAACAATAAAGGTCACACCTGGAATTATTGAGATAGAAACTAAAACAACAATACACAGGATCAGTGAAAGGAAGAAACAGTTCTTTGAAAAAATAAACCTTTACCAAATGAGCCCTCCCAAGAAAGACCCAGATCAATACAATTAGATATAAAAAATGGAATGTTGTAATAGGTATTACTGAAATCCAGAGTATTACAGAGGACTGCTTTAAAAATTTATATTCTAATAAACTAGATCTTGAAGAAATAAATACATTTCTTGACGTATCAAAATGGAGCCAAGAGGATATAAAAACTTAAAGAGATCAATAAGAAGCAACGAGATTACAACAGTAATAAAAGTGCTCCCAACCAAAAAAAACCACAGGACTAGATGAGTTTACAGCTGAATTTTACAGACATTTAAAGAAAAAACCAAAAATACAAATAATAACAAAGTGAGATAAGAAGAAGCAAGAAGATCTTTTTCAAATGGGAAGGGCAGCAAGACATGGAGAGAGGGCAGCAGGAGAGACAGAAAGAATTAAAAAAACAAGGGACTCAAAGAAAAAAATGGAAATGGACCTTTTCAAATGGAAAGGGGATTAAGAATCAGAGGGACAAGGGAGGGATGAGAGAGGAAGGAGACAAAAAGAGGAATGAAGATGCGTTACACGCATGTTCAAATTCTCCACAATAATCACTGTGTACTGCAAACTGTGTACTGATCACCGTGTACTGCAAACGTAGTAATAAGGAAATACATTAATAAGTAAGAACTAACACCCATGATCCTCCAACTAGTCCATGAGAAGAAAAGAGAAGGAATGCTGTCAAACTCACTCTACCAGGTCATCATCCCTTGATACCAAAACAGTACAAAGGCAGAACAATAAAACAAACAACAACCCATGAAACAGTATCCTCAATAAACGGAGATACAAGACTTTTAATGAAATTTTGTAAACTAAATCAACAATATATTAAAAAGATTGTACACTATGATGCAAGGGATGCAAGGATAGTTCAACATATGCAAATTCAAAAATGTAATACATCACATAAAGTATGCTAGCCCTGTGAAGAGTTCGGGATAAGTATGTAGCTCATGAGAGAGGTCCGGAGCTCGGAAGAGGGACTTGGCTATCACTACATACTAGTATTCATGGAAACTTTATTGTGAAAAAGATCGCTGAAGAGAAAGCCAGCGAGTGACCCACAGTGAATACATGGCCAAACATGCTTTCAAAAGAAACACAGTGAATAGAAGAAGGGAAGAACCAGGAAGAGAGGGAGTTCTGCAATGCCAAATTTGTGGAATGCCAGTTGGCATAGAACCAAATACTTGGGAAGATGAAGCAGCACATAGGATTTAGCTTTGAAAAGTTGTCCAGTGGCCTTGGTGTGATGCTCAGTGACCTTTGAAGAGAAACCAAAGAATCAACAAGAGAGGTTATGAAATAAAGTGACTAAGATGTTTGTAGGCTGGGGATTGTGAGGTCCCCCTGAAAGACCCCCGCCCATTGCAAAGAAAAAGCACTTTGGCTGCACTTCTACACTTCCCAGTGGGCCCAACCGCAAGGGCTAGCACTGCCCCCAAAAGCACCTGCTGTCCTCGCACAAAAATCCCACACTCTTACAAAGTGTTCTTGCAGGTTTTAGAAAATGTTCTTGCAAGTTAACGGCCCTAACCACAAACCCACCTCCCTTGGCTGTTCTGGCCTGCGAACATCCTCCCCGGAAAAACCCTTAAAAACTCAATGCTTTGCACAGCTCGGGGCTGTCTTGGTCCGTTAGGCAGCCCACCGCGCGGTCTGGTTCGGTTCTGTGTGGGTTTCCTGGTCCAATGAGGGATGTCCCTCAGTGGTAGAGCTCACCCATGGGGAAGTCCCTGATTTAGATTTCCAGCACTGCTTAAGTAGTAACTGACTAAATACAGATAATTGAAAACAGATAAAAACTGATGACCATAACGGGATAGAGTGGAATCATAACCTTTATGAGTGGTGCCTGCCTAGGGTGTGAGGGGAGCCTTGCGGCGGATAAAACAGGTGCTCTTATACTGTGAACAAACACGAAGCTGGCTACTTGGGTTTCCTGTACTTTTTGTATGTTTACTATCCTTCAGTGAAGAGTTTAAACAGAAAGCCTTTCTGGGCGTCCAAGCTCTGTGTGGCGACCTCATTTCCCCCTGCGGCCCAGTCATTCCTGTGTTTCTGACTCCCTCCACTTTAGAGGGCCGACTTCCTGTGAATCTCAGAGTCAAGCGCATTCGTTAATTGTCTCTATTTTGCTGTAGAAACCAACTCAAGTGTCCCAGGCGATCTGCTTCGGCCTCCGGGCGCCTAGCCCCTGCCTCCTGCAGCTGGCCCCTGCGTGGACGCGCGCGCACACGGACACGCGCACACACACGGACGCGCGCACACACACGGACGCGCGCGCACACGGACACGCGCACACACGGACGCGCACACACGCGCACGAGCGTCCCTCGCGCCTCTTGTCCCTTGGACCTGC
>NW_004955433.1:123650-128728 GCF_000276665.1 Chinchilla lanigera
AAAGAAAGAAAGAAAGAAAGAAAGAAAGAAAGAAAGAAACAAGAAACTGACCACCCAGTGTGGTCTTTCAGACAATCATGAGAGGAGGCAGTGCAACTGATTGTGGGTCCGGAACTGTGTTGCAGGCCAGATGGTAAGTTAAAGCTCTTACTTTTCTACCAGCCTGTTAAGGGAACTACAGCTGCGATTAGGTGAGTGAAAACTTACTGAGCATAGAGACTTGTACCGGTGAAGGAGAAATTTGTTAGTAATGGCGTTTTCAAGGGATTGACCAATCTGTTCTTTTTCTTATTCCCAGGAAATAAAGTTTGTCCACAATTTGGGGTGGCTTTCTAGAGCTGAGTTCCTTTTTATAATTTTTATGTAAGTAATTGAGTTTAGTAATACCGCTCAAAATTAACCAGCTAGTTATAATATATATTAAAAAGAATTGTGAAAAAGTTCGAGGAATAGAGGAAAAAATACGGTCAAAAATGTAGATAGTAAAGCTATCCCATAGAAAGATATGTATGTATGAAGTATAGTTTCGTTTTTTCTTAACTAGTAGAAATGAAGAAACTCATTACTCTTTCAGAATAAACATACAGGTTCATAGTAGCTAATATTTGTTGGGCATTTGTATTCCAGGCCCGAATGATTATGTAGTTCTCTTAGGAAATATGTTTTTTAAATCAGCTGCCTTAAAATACACACATGCATAATTTATTTCTGCATTTATTATCATTAAGAGTCTGTGAAGCGTTTGAAGTGAGCATAAGTGTAATAATTGGACAATGAAATACAATTCGAAGCGGAAAGCTGCCGTGAGAGAGTACTCGGGAATGGACGTGGGTGGACGGAAGGGCCGTTTGTGCTCAGTGGCCATCATAAGAGAGAATGATCGGGTACACAGCTCTGTGACCGGGGAAAACGATCTGCGTCCTCGGAGAAGCTTTTCCCGGCGTTGACCTGTGAGGGATGTCGTGTGGGCGTGTAACTGGGGGGGGGGGGAGAGGAGACTGAGGAATGGCGACGGGAGAGCGTCCTCAGTGCTGGGCCAAAACGCGCTCAGCAGTGCACGGTCTCAGTGAGCTTCCTGAGGTGGCCTGTGCAGTTGTCCTTTGATGGAGACCACTACGAAGCAGACCTGAGCAGGGCATAAGCAACTGGCTTTTCATGTTCTCTTGTGAGCCTATCCAAGGTCTGGGCTCCTTGTCTGTAAATGGTGGACTCTGTGAGTCACTAATCGCTACTAAAGTCTGTAATGGTGGATGAAGCCAGAAAGCCTGAAAGGATAAGACCAGATCCCAGCCAAGGACGCCTGGATCCCTGTGAACTAGATAAAGACTGTCCTCAGGCATCTCACTCGTGGGTGAATTAACCTAATACCTTACTTGGAGAAGTCCTTGAGTGATTCCACCCTTCTTGAGTACTCCCCTCCCTTTTTCTGATAACTAAATAAATATGGGCCACTAGAGAAGGTCTTAGTTTTGGCCCCAAGAGAGTCTCGAATTCTGTGAGAGGGCTCGGATCCTCCTGGAGCCCTGAAATCATTCCATTTGCCTCTTTTTATTTAGCCTTCGTTGGGGAGACTGCGGTCCTGATCAGCCCGCGGTAACTAAGGGATATTGTTAACCCGGTAGTCACAGTCCTTACCCTCAGTGTTTCCGGACACATTAAGGTGATAATGCTGTGGTCCCACATGCTGTTTGGTGGCTGCGCCTTAATCAAGGTTCCACCTAGATTTTATGGGGGAAAGGTGGAGCTCCTGGCCTGTAAATACTCTTCAAATATTTCTGTCAAAGTTTTTTACATTTTTTTTTCACCTATTACACATTAACTGAAAATATGTATGGTGTTCAGTGTGACACTTCAGTATACATTACAACGTGTAATCAAATCACTGATTGGCAGTGCTGCCACTTCTTGTCAGCAGCGTTTGAAAGGATTCTGACGCTGATGAAGGCAATGGCAAGTGGGAAAGTTCATACTGTTTTGCTTACAGTGGCAGTAATTCTGAACTGAAATGCTTTAGTGCAACTAAAGAGTCCAGTGGCCATGCTTCCTATATCTATAGGTCTTATACGCTCACAGGAGTTTAAAGTTTGTTATTAAAAAAATAAATGTCCAAGTCACCTCAGAGTGTGAACCAAAAATTGATAGTTTAGATAATTTTGACTTTATTGTATTTTTTGTTTTCAATAATTGCTTGATTGGGCTATAAATCACACACCGTGCAGTTCCCCTATTTAGGGTGTGGAATTGTGTGATTGTTAATATAGCTTTACCAACACCACATTCCAATCACCGTCTTCCCTCAAGCCCATCCATCAGCAGTCATTCCTCACTCACCGAAAGGCTGAGAAGAGACGGTGTCTAACTGTGAGTTATGAAGAAACATAGAAAGAGATAAATATTCAGAGAATTACATTCAAATGTAGTAATTACTAATTGTTTATACTGGGAACGAGTGGGTAGGTACAGAGCAAAATTGCTATTCCACCTTCTGCTTCCTCGTAATCTCCAAGTTTATTTTCATAGAAAAGGTGAGTAAAGTCTTCGCAAAGTATGAGGCCCTATTGATCTCCCCAACTCTACTGCAACAAAGGCTGTCTTGCTGAGGACACTTTTTGAGCTTACTGTGTCACCTGCATCTCACTCTGGTCATTTATCTTGATGCGTTGTAGAATCTTTTATTATTGCCTGGTAATATTAAGTAAAGGCTTTTCCTGAATTCTGTGAGCTGTTCTAGTAAATTAACCTCTCCCAAGGAGGGTATCTTGGAGTATGAGTCATAACCAATCACAAGTACAGGTGACAACTTGCTATTCAGATTGATATCTAAAGGGTAGGGGCAATTCTGTGGGACTGACATGTCACTCTGTGGGATTGATGCTCTGTCCAAGAAGATACTAGCTTTTTTCTTTTTTTTCCTTTTGGTACTGATGTTTGTACCTAGCAGTTTCACACTGAGTTACATCCCTAACCTACTTTTTATTTTTTATTTTCAGACAGTGTCTTGCCAAGCCACCCAGTTGTCTGTGCTGGCCTTGATCTTGCAATTCTCTTGTTTTTGGCAGGTTTGAATTGAATCACTGGATACTCAGCAGGTGTGCTCTAGAGACTTGTTTGCTCTGTGTGGGGACTCACCTCCAATGTCCAGTCACAGGTCTGTTCCGTGATGTGAGAGTTGAGTAAAGGTGAAGCAGTGCGTGTGTTGTCAATGTGTACCCTCTGACATTTATTTTAAATAAAATACGTGTGATGCACAAACTATGTAGCAGTCAGCTACTTCTAGTTTAAAATACAGTGTTGCATTTCAGTTACTTGTTTTCACCAAACTATTCACTCATCTCCTTTAAAAAAAAAAAATTTATGAAAAAAGTTTAATGATTAGGCAATAATAGCAATAGGTTTTACACTCTGTATCATTACCTTTGTCTTCAAATCCAAACAAGGAACAAACCCACTCAGCATCTGCAGTGTTAGTTTATACCCAGGGGTGCGTATCAAGCTCATAGTAATGTTCCTGCTCCAGTTGCTCTAGCACAGATCTATTCTTGCTGCTTAGTTATTCCTCAGGAGCTTTGAGCCAGTCTTGTATTGATTTTGTTCAGATACACATCCGCCTGCCCCAAAGAAGCTATGCTCCTTCTTGCCTCAACTCACAGAATTCCACATGTAAAAGCAGAAGCTCTCTTTGTAATTATCCCCTGGGGTCTTACCTACCTAGCATTAATAACCGGTACACTCCAAGAGATAATTCAAGTGGCTTCTGTTTCTCAACAAGTGCAGTTGCTACCCTTTCCTCTAAAAAGGAAGAGGTAAAAACACTTCTGAACAATTTACAGAATTCTAGGCTTTTTGCTGTCTATTCCTTTCCCTTTATGCTAGAGATATCCTCTCATACTTGGTTTCTAGGAGGATCTAAAGGTAATTTTTGCTTATCATTAACATGCTAGAATAATAAAGAAGAGCTGTTTTTAATTTGCAGTCCACAAAATAACGCTTTCCAAAATACAGCATGGACTGGGTTTATAGGTTTTCACAAGGAAAACTTGAATAAAAATTGCATATTAAGCCTAATGTCCTGCTTCCATTATGAACATTCCACAGTGTTGCTTATTTTAATTTGACATGATTACTGACTTACTGAACAGTTGCAAAACCCCCAAAACAACATAGAGAATTTCTATAACACCTTGCGTAACTATAGTATACTTATGAAAACTAATAATGGACATTGGTTCACAACTATAATACTTGTTTAATTTTAGTCCTATTAAATGAATTTGTTTTTATTTTTCTTGTCTTTCTGGTATCTTTTGCTGTCCAGGATCCAATTCAAGTTCTCACATTGCTGTTAACTAATGCATTCTATTAGTGATTCTATGATTCCTCAGCCTTGTTTCTTTCGTGATCTTAACACTAGCAAAGGTACTGGTCAGTTAAGCTGTAACTGAATTGAATGCAAATCACTAGTATTTCTTGGATATTTGCTCCTAATTAGATGGATGGTAAAGAAGGATAAATTTGAAACATTTTAGGTAAATGGATGCACCTCAAGACCATAATTTTAAGTGAAATACGTTGGATACAGAATTTCAGATCTCACATTGTTTTACTTTTGTGGGAAACCCCAAGGGATTTAGGTGGATGATAGGAAGTGGGAAGAACATGCTTGGATGGAAAGGGGAGCAGGGGACAGGGTAAGGGGGAGGGAAAAGGGAGGGACAAGAAAAAGAAATTAAAGAGAAGGAAAAAAATGGAAACAGTATTTGCAGATGGAGAGAAGAACAGGTTGGAGGGCTGGGGAATGGAGAAAAGAAGAAGAATTAAGATACAGTATGTGAACAGGCACAGATCCCCTTTGATGGATGTGATCATTATGTATGGCAAACATGTACCAATGAAAAATGTTTAAAAATGATTAGATTGATAGTCTGCCCATGGGCAAAATTTAACAGAGGTTAAAAGCGTCTTCTCAGGAGTGTGTAATGTTGAGAAGCCTTATTACTAATGAATAAATCTTGGTTAAGGTGAAGTTTCCCAGGATCTCAACAGAGAGTTATCAAATTTCCCTTTACTACCAAAAAAAA
>NW_004955433.1:128833-153792 GCF_000276665.1 Chinchilla lanigera
AAAAAAAAAAAAAAAAAAAAAAAAAAAAAATTTCCCTTTACTGTTGATAAATATCTTGGTAGAGATACTTACAGAAACATCATTTCTTCTGAACTTACCTAATTTTTGTATCAGCTTGTCAAACATGTTTTACTTATTTGAATAGTGTGCAGTCTTTTTAAAAAAATTCCATTCCTTAGAAACTTGTAACTTTTTCTGTAAGGAAGAGCTTTCCTTTTTTCCTTGTTTATTCAACTGTTTATATCAGGTACTGACCCAAACCCTTTATTACACAGGTTGTACTCTAGTAGGGCTGTTACTTAATTGGCCACTCAAATTGCTCTGGCTCTTACCACCAGGCCTATTCTTTCAAACTTGTCCCTGTGCCATTCTGACATAATACTTTCATTTTCCTTTCTTTTATCTTTTAAAACTGCATCACCATACTTTCTGCTATCAAAATGTGTTCCAAGCTCATTGTGTATTTTCCATGCCCCTACCCAGAAATGTTGTACTTGTCCAGAGAAATTTGGTTATTTTTCTTTGGAATGGTATTAAAAATCAAGATCTAGGAATTAAGTACTCTTCCTGAAGTTACTTTTAATTATTTTTATAAGTTGCTGGCAGTTGAACTCAAGGCATTGTGCATACTGAGCAAGTAATCTACCTTTGAGATACACTGACATCTCTAGAGCTTTTCCAATAGGTTTGTGACCTAGCGAATATATCTGTACAAGAGTGGTAGCACTCTCAAGTTCATACATTAGAAAGGACTTGACTGGAGTTGCCAATTTGTATTCTTTTCTGGAAAGAGGTAAAGTTGGCTGTATTTAGGCCATATTATGATACTAGTTTAATTTTAGTCCTATTAAATGAATATGTTTTTATTTTATACTAAAAATGAATACTAAAATTAAACTGTATCATAATATGCATTTCAAGCCAGATTATTCTAGCCCTCATTCATCTTTTTCATGCTTCATAAGTTTTGAGTAATATTTATACTCTGTTTAGTTATTAGGCCCGATTTACTTCTTAGGAATTTGACATGTAATTTGACTATATATATATATACAAAGATATATCTGCCTCTCATTATAGGTTCTAAGTTTGTTCTTACCACAGTAACATAGGCTGGTCATTGGTAAGGAATTTACTCGTTGCCATTTTGATTTAAAACATTTAATTTAAATGGAGTTTGCAGTCAAATCTGTTATCTAAACTATTATCTAAATGTTGTTTTTTCCTCTATAGCAAGGCAGAAGGTCTACAGATGTGTTCCAGAAATGGCAGTTTTTTCATCCCAATATTACAAAACCACAGCAAAGACCTCCCTGGGATGACCCCCAGTGACCTGAAGACCTGTACTGAAGGGGCTGTGTTAAGTTTTCATAACATCTCCTATCGAGTGCAAGCAAAGAGTGGCTTTCTACTCCGTCAGAAAACAGTGGAGAAGGAAATACTATCAGATATGAGGTAAGTGCTGGAACTTTTAAAAGAGCTCTTTGTTGACCTACAGTGAAGTATACTGGTTTTCCCTTTTACACGCAAGCTGTCATGAACTTTTGTGTCCATGTGTTTGCACAGATACATAGACACATGATTTCATTTCTTTCAGGTAACCTAGGAGTAAAGTGATTTGGATGGCTTTTTTCATAGTGGAGACATTTTTTATGTTTTTTTAAAAGTTATATGTATACATAATATATACATAAAATAATATATATCATATATATCCATTCTATTCCTTTTCAGTGGACAGACTTAGGAAATGTATGTATATTCATGAACATATATACTCATCATGCATACACATTTGTAACTCTGTTAAACAGTTCCTGTATAGGTTAAAAACCACTGACTTCTCATGAATTCACCAATTCCAATCTAACACTAATGATTCTTTCCATATTTCCATTTTTGTGACCTCTCAAAATTTTAAAAAAACTTGGCTCTCATTATTCTTAATGTACTTACTAATCTGCACAGTTTTCTTATTTCCTAATATAAAAAAGCCTCCACTGCCTCTTCTGTTCTTCCCACCCCTGCCCCGTTTGCAACCTTGGGAGCTCTTGTGTGCCACGCCTCTGCCCAGAACTTCCATCGGCCATTTGCCTTCTGCGTTATCTACTCACTGCACTTTCCTGCACTCTCTTGGTATGTTAAGGGGAGAGGTGAGTCGAGTAAGAAAGACTGGCACAGTATTTAAACATGACATAACAAATGAGAATGTGAGTAATTTTATCCAGGCAGAATAGAACTCTTCAATAAATTATTTCCTGCATCCTGACTTTTGTTGTTTTTTGTTTTCTTTTTTATTACGTGTCTGCACTACATAATAATTACATCCTCATGGTGTGTTAGCACATGTACATCACATATCTTAATTTTTTTATCCCCTTTCCTTGCCCTCCCTCCACCTCCTCTCCATCTCTTGGTCCCTCTCCATATGCAAAAGATCTACCTCACTACTTCCTATATCTCTCTTTCATTTTGCTTTTTGTTTATATTTTGGGTTCCTCATAAAAGAGAAGCCATGTGATGTTTAAGCTTGTGTGTCTCCTTTATTTCACTTAACATTATGGTCTCAAGGTACATCCATTTCTCTACAAATCTTTCAACTTTATCCTTCTTTGTGGCAGCTGTACTCTGTTGTGTTTAATACCATATTTTCTTTGTCCAGTTATCTGTTGATGGACATAATAGGCCACTTCCAAGAATTAGTTATCACGAGTTGTGCTGCTGGAAACATGGCTGAGCATGTATACTGTAATATGATATATTTAACACTTGCACAGAGATGCCTGGGAAGGGAATATCTGGGTGGAATGCAGTTTCTTTTTCTAGCTTTTGAAGAGTCTTCATGCTGATTTGTGTAATGGTTATACTACATTACATCCCAACTAACAATGAAGAAGGGTTCATACAGCCTGGCCAAGATTTGTTATCTAATTTCTTAATTATCACCATTCTTTCTTCAGTAAGATGGAATATGTGTTGTTTTCATTTACTCTTTCTATTGGCCAGTGATGTTGAATGTATTTTAATGTATTTATTGACTATTTTTACTTCTGATGAGTGACTATTTCTTTTAGTTGCCCATTTTTAGTTTCCCATTTATTGAATGAGGCTTTTGTTTCGGGGGTGGGTCTAATTTTTTTACTTCTTCTGTATATTCTAGATATTAGTTCACTGTTTGAGGAATACCTAACAAAAAATCTTTCCATGTTGTGGGTTGTCTCTTTGTTATGTTGGTTGTTTCCTTGACTGCACAGAAGACTTTTAATTTGATATAATCCCATTCATTGATTCTTGGTGTTACTTCTTACGCAGTTGAGCTTCTGTTCAGAGAGTCCTTGCCTATGCCTATGTCTTCAAGAGTTTTACCTACGTTATCTTCTAGGTGATTGTTTCTGTTGTATTTAGATCATTAATCCGTTTTGATTTCAGTTTAGTATATGGTGAAAAATATGGATGTACATTCAATTTTCTGTATGTGGATAGCCAGCTTTCCATAGTATTAAAGAAGCTATCTTTCCTTCAGTGTAAGTTTTTGGACCCTTTGTCAAAGACCAGGAAGCCAAATGAGCTTCAAATTCCTTCTGCATCCCCTGTTCTATTCCATTGGTCTTCCACATGTTTAATATTTGTTTTCCAGTACCATCCTATTTTTTCTCTGTAGCTTTGTAGGCTAACTTGAAGTTCTGCCTTGCTCTTGTTGCCCAGGATGGCTTTTGGTATTCTAGGTCTGTTCTGGTTTTATATGAATTTTAGGATTGATTTCTCTAGTTCTCTAAGAACTGCTATTGGTATTTTGATTGGGATTGGATTAAATATATATGTGTCAGTTTTGGAAGTATTCCCATTTTGACTATATTTGTTCTACCTATCCAGGAACAGGATATCTTCTTATATCTTTTCCATCTCCTTTTTCAGAGTATTGTACTTTTCCTTGTAGATGATGGAGACCACTTTGAGGTGGCACTTAGTAGGGTTTAGAATTAATCACTTGGCTTTCTGTGTTAACTGAGTCAGTCACAGGCCTAAATGATTTGCCTGATGAGCCAGTGGCTGGCATACAGAAACAGAACTCTCCATGCCAGCTGTCATAGTAGAGGTCTATAGTGGCCTGTGACACCGTGATGTCTCAGAAGGCAAGATAACAGTGCAGCTGAGGACACAAAGCCTCACTCAGATTTCCAGGGCTATAACTGCCAACCTTACATATAAAACAGTTATCTCATTAAGCAAAGATTTACTACTTGGAAAATGTCTTCATCCATTTTCACAAGGCCTTGCTCACTGTCATGCCTTCTGCTTCGTCTATTCCCTGCACTTTACTGTACTCTCTTGGTATGTTAAGGGCCCAATAAAAATACTGACCAGTCAGAGAAGTTATGCCTTAGCCACAAGAGCTTGAACCTTCCTGAACCCCCATGTATCATATTATTTTTGTGTGCTATCTTTTATCCTTCACCATACACTCATCCATAAGATTGAGAGAGCGGCCAGTTTCTGATAGTAGATATCTTACTTTCTTGGTTATGTTAATTCTGATAAATTTTAAGTTTTTCTTGATGCTATTGTGAAAGGTATGATTTCCCTATTTTCTTTCTCAGTGAGTTTAGGAATACTATTGATTTTTTGCTTCATATTCTGCTATACTACTGAATTTTATTATTAATTCTAAGAGCCTTTTAGAGGAATATTTTGGGCTTCTATGTAGAGAATCATGTCTTCATTGCAAATAATAGTAACTTGACTTCTTCCTTTTCTGTGTCCCTTTTATTTCTTTCTGTGGCCTGAATACTCTAGCTAATGTTTCAAGAATTATATTGAACATTAGTAGTGATAGTGGACATTCTTGTCTTGATTTTAGAAGGAAAGCTTTTATCTTTTTCCCATTAATATGAAGTTGGCATAGGTTTATCATAAATGGTTTTTATCAGATTGAGTTAAGGTCCTTCTGTACCTATTTTCTTCAGGATTTTCATCTTGAATGGATGTTGGATTTTTGTCAAAGACTTCTGCATCAATTGAGATGATTGTAATTTTAGTCCTTGTTTGTGATTATTTGAAGTCTTACATTTATTGATATGCGTATGATGAGCCATCGCTGCGTTCCTAGAATGAATCCTGCTTGGTCTTGATGCATGATCTTTTTAATGATTTGCTGCATCCTGTTTGCCAGTATCTTGTTGAAGATTTGGTGTTAATGTTCATTAGAAGATTGACCTGCAGTTCTCTTTTTCATTTGGGTCCTTGTCTAGTTTTACAATCAGGCTTCTGCTAGCTTCCAGTAATGATGCTGAGAGTACTGCTCCCCTATTGATTTCATTAAAATGTTTGAGAAGTATGTGTGTTAGATCTTTCCTGAAGTTCTTACAGAACTTGGCCTTGAATCCATCAGCACCTGAATTTCTGTGAATTGGTAGGGTCTTTTTTTTAATCACTTCTTCATCTCATTGCCTGATTCTGTATTGTTCAGAGTTTTAAACATATTTTTAGTTCATTTTTAGCAGTTCGTAAGTATCTAGGATCTATTCATCTCTGCTGAATTCTCTACTTTATGAGTTACCAAATAACTGAGTCAAAATAGTGACCAGTAATCTTCTGAATTTCAGGAGAGTCCCTTATGATTTCACATATTTTATTCTATTGTTTTAATTTGGGTCTTTTCTTTCCTTTTTGGGTAAGATTGGCTAAGTATTTGTCTATTATGTTTGTTCTTTCAAAGAACCATCCCTTCAATTTGTTGATTCTTTGTATTGTTTCTTTAGTCTCAATTTCATTCATTTCTGCTCTGATATCATAATTTCCTTCCTTTTACTAGCTTTGGATTTGGATTGTTCTTGTTGTTCTTGAATGTTGAGGTTCATGATTAGGTTATTTATTTGGGATCAGTCTGTTTTATGATGTAGGCAGTCACAGGTATAAACTTCCCTTATAGGACTGCTTTTACTGTGTCCCATAGTTCTAGTGTGTTGTGCTGGTATCATTGTTTGACTTTAGAAAGTATTTAATGTTTTCCTTTATTTCTCGTTACCTACTGATTATTGAAAAGAGTACTATTTAATTTCCATATGTTTATATAATTTCTGTGGTTTCTTTTGCCATTGGGTTATAGTTTCATTGCACTGCAATCTGACAATATGCATGGGATAGTTTCAGTTCTTTTGCATTTACTTAAGCTTGCTTTATGGGGTAGCATGTGGTATATTTTGGAGAAAGTCCCATGTGCTGCTCAGAAGAATGTATATTGTTGTTGGGTGGAACACACCATAGATATATATAACTCCATTGCTTTGAAGGTTTAGTTCCACTATGATATTTAACTGTTAAATTTTTTTGTTGCTGTTTACTTGATCTGTTTGTGACAGTAGGGTATTCAAGTCCACCATTATGATTGTGTTGGTTTTTATCTGATATTTTATGTCCAGTGGTATTTATTTTAGGAAGTTGGGCACTTTGGTTTTTGGTGCATGTATGTTTATAACTGTTTTCTCTTCTGGTTGAACTGTTCTCTTAACCAATATGTGCTGATATTCTTTGCCTCTTCTGATCAGTTTTTGTTTGACATCCACTTTGTAGGAGATTGGGTTAGCTACTCTTGATTTTTCTCAGACTCCCATTTTATGGAGTATTGTTTTTTACCCTTTGAATTTTACTGTATATTTCTTTTTGGATTAAATTTGTTTCTTATATATTGCATAGCATGGATTTTGTTTCTTGATTCATTCTGCCAGTCTGTCTTTTTATTGGGGAATTCAGACCATTCAAATTAAACATTTTTATTGAAAGGTATTGATTTATTCCTATCATTGCTTTCATTCACTATTGCTGATTTCCTTTTTACTCCCTTTCTGCTTAACTCCTCACCCTGCTTCATGTATTCATTCTAATAGATTTTTTTTTGTGGCATTTTTGGCTTCCTTGTGTCATTCTAGGATATCCTTAATTTTTTTTTACTGCTAGTTTGGTGGTCAAGAATTTCTTAATGTACCCTTTATCATGGAAATGTCTTATTTCTCCATCAATTTTGAAAGGAAGTTCTGCAGGATATGTAAGTCTCTAGCACTTGAAACACTTCATTCCAAGCTCTCTTGGCCTTTAAGGTTTGTGTTAAGAAGTCCTCTGTAACTCTTAAGTGGTTTATGTTTATAAGTGATCTACTGCTTTTTTCTAACAACTTTTTAAGATTCTGTCCTTTTGTTAAACTTGTGGTATTTTGACATGATGGGATGTGGAGATAATCTCTTTTGATAATGGCTGTTTAGGGTTCTCACTTACTTGTATGTATAATTTTTCCCCAATATTTGGAAATTTTCATGGTATTATTTCTCTAAATACTTTTTATGTTCCTTGTGTTGTCTTCTGATTCTTTACTTATTCCAGTTTAGATTAGTCTTCTTTTCATTGTTTATCAGTGGTTGAATCCATTTCTTTATTTTTCTTTTTTTAAGGTATCTTTGAATAATTGGTCTTTGAAAGCATCTGTATCTTGTAATTCTGATATTCTTTCCTCATGTTCATCACTTCTGCTATCCATACTTTTAATATAAATTTTAATCTCCTGGATTTTTCTCCTCTAGTTCTTTGCTAAACTCACCATTTATGTTTTGTACCATTTTTGTTTACCTCAGCTGGTTTTTTATTAATGTCGTCCGTAAGTTCTCTTACTGTTTTGTTTATTGCCTCCATTTTCTGATTAGTTACATTTTCTGTGAGTCCACCAAACACATCATTGACCTGTTTTCCAACTGTTGTCTGCTGTGTGAAGAGTCCCCTTGGAGCAAAACCCCCTGCTGATTGTGCTGTTTGCAAGGGCTCTGCTCTTGTTTCTCCCTGGCCCGGGAAGAGTATGAGAATGTTGATGGAAATACAGCATAATGAGGGAGAACTAATGCAGACAAATGTTGTAAAGTAATAAGTAAAATGGGATGTTTTGAAAGGGATGATAGAAGGGTAGAGAATGGGATGAGGTGATCACAAAAATGTATATATATATATATATATATTCCCACATCTTCCCTTTTATAAAAAGCCCTAATCTCTCACCCTGATCGTGTGATTCCTCTCTTGGAAACTCACCTACTGTCCCTCTTGTTATTACATAAGATGAGTAGAAAAAGACTCATGTCTTTTCTGTATTTTTTTCTTACCACTTTTTCAACTGTTTTATTCATACTTGTTTGCAGTACATAATGATTACAGTCCTCATGGGGAGTTGGGGCGTGTGCATAGTACATGTTCTTTCATCCCCTTTCTTTTTTTTTTGTATTTTAAAGAGTAAGAGAAGGATAACAATAATGGGGGGGGCTTACCAAATTACAGACAAAGTGGTAGGAAATTATCAATGGTTATTGTTTTATATATTGTTATCTACAAGATAGTTTCTCAGGAAAACAAATAGACAAATAATAGTGAGTTACAGACAAAAGAGGTAGGAGATTATCAATAGTTGTTGTACTCTACTTATGTATCTTCGAAAGAAAATAAATAGAACTATACATGAGTGACCTATTGAATAATCATTAACTATTCTCAATGGTTGTTGTAAGAAACACATAATAATAAACATGCATCCATTTATGAAATAGGATAGGAACAATACAAACATTACAGAGTTATGGATAAATTAGTAGGAAAATATCAATGACTGCTGTAATACATGTTGGTATCTTAGAAGTGGTTTCTCAGGAAGACAGAGATACGCAAGAAGGATCTAACAAGTAGTTACAGCCTAAGGGTTGTCAAAAATCAAGTGAGCCATCTGGGGCCAAAGCCATTTTTTGTAGCATTTTCTCTCCAGCCTCCCATTGCATTGGGACCCCACAACCAGTGAGTGTCCTCTCCCCAGCTGTCAGCACAGGCAGCAGGAATCCTGTTGCAGACTTCTCCAGGGCTCCACCACAGCCTGTACTGTCAGGGGAAGAATGACTTCCAGGGAGTCTCTGTATGTATTGTGCAAGGTCCTCCTGGTTTACAGCTTCCAAGCGGCTCTCATGAACCCAGTCCACAGGTCCTCTGACCCCTCAGGCTTAGTCTGCATTCTCATGTTCTCCGAGTCCTTGTTCAGCAGATGCTTCTCTGCTGACTCTAGACCTTTCTGGTTTTCAATGGCAGGAGCAAGAGTGGCCCGTTGTATAGCATGTATTCCCAGGGGTTGTTCAAAGTTTGAATGATTCACACACGTCCTTAGGTGGGCATCTGCAGCCGGTGCACGGTGGGCCAATTGTGTCATTGTTTCTCTGTGTCAGGTGTTCTCAATTGAGCAGCGGCAGCCGGCCAGGCCGGCGTGCCACAGCACTCTCAGCCGCATGGCTCCCCCTGCATCGGGGGCCCTCCCTCCGGGGGCCTGCGAGGCAGGAAGTGAGCCAGCCGGAAGACAGGCACTCCTCGCCCGTGGCTCCCCGGGGGCCCTCCCTCCAGGGGCCTACGAGGCAGGGAGTGAGCTGCTGGTCGGAAGACCAGCGCTCCCTGCCCATGGCTTCCCGTGTGCCGGGCTTTCATCCCCTTTCTTTCCTCTCCCTTCCCCTCTACCCCTCTCTGGGTTACCTTCCCTTTTGCAAAAGACCTCTCTCCCTAATTCCTATTATTTGTATTTTTTTTTTTTTTTTTGCTCTTTATTTCTATTTTGGGTTTCTCAAATAAGAGAAAGCAGATCCTATTTATTATAGTGTGTCTGATTTCTCTCACTTCACATTACAGTCTCAAGCTGCCTCTATTTTCTTAAAAAATGACTCATTTAGTCTACTTTATGGCAAAATAGTACTCCATTGTGTATAAATATCACATTTTCTTTATTCACCTGTTGATGGGAATATTGGTGACACAAATATACAATCTGAAATGGCACTTCTTTGGCTATGTATTTTTAAAACATAGCCAAATTTACTAGCAGCAACGCCTTAGTCAATATCAATCTTATTTTTAGTCATTTTAGAAGCAGTTACTAGGCAGCTACTAATAAGGAAGGTGCATCAAGAGCTATAAATAAATAAACCTTGAAAGTTTACTTAGTATGTTTTTGCATGGGTAGGAAGGGAAATATCACCCCAAAATAAGAGTGTTTTCTGTGCTACAGCTTATTCCAGGTTTACTGAACAGTCATCTTTGTCCGATATTTTAGTGAGAGGTATCTTAGTTATCCAACTAAGTAAAATATACTTTTCCGCTTTTCCCACCAACCACTGTGTAACTGTGATGGATCAGGGACAACAGACAGTAAATGCTGATGTCCTCTTAGATTATGCATTGTGGTGCAGTTACACTAGAAATTTCATCGTTTATGACAATTGTGTAATTATAAGATTGACCTTTGTGGATTGAACATTATCTGAGATCAAAATACCCTTTAATTTGCCCTTCCCCTTGGAATATATACTATTTTCTCTGTATAATACATACTGACCCACTTATAAATTACAATGAAAGACTGGGCATATACTCCCAGGCTTAGAAAAGCTGAGTTAGGTCTACATTTTGTGTGCCTGCCTACTTGCTGTGGGCTAGTCTTAATTCTGCTTTCTCCAATTTGTTCTGCTTAACCGTTCCACTCATGACCTTTCACATAACACAGGAAATACTTGCCTTCTTGGGTTTCAGCCAAGTCAGTGCTGCTGTGATTTCTTTCACTTACCTACTCTATCAGAATATTAATTTCCCTCACACATGCACAGTTTGTTTGAAATATGGTTGTGTCTACACCATGCCTATAATTCCTTAAATGTCTTGGAGTGCCCTACTGAAGAGTATCTCCAACTTGTAAACTGAACATTTTCTAGCCCTCTTATGGGACACTTAATGAGGAAGGAAATAATTTATCTAGAATATGTATTTTCTTTTCCAATTGGAAGGCGCTTATGAATGTTAAGAAGCAGTGAAGTTTTCTTATCCTCTGGAGTGATCTTGCCTCTAGATTTCTACTTAAAATATGTTGTTGGAGGGAATCTCATTAGGTTCTGATAGTAAGAATGCTACTGTCTGTATTCTGTGGGTCATTGATTAATTGTGTAGTATTTGACTGGGTAGCAAGTGAGGCAGTGTTTGAGAGGCATCACACGTTGCTGAGAAGCGGTTTTGTACTTGACACACTGTTAGGTGATGGGTCAGGAGAATCTGTGACTTATTTCAGACCACACTGATTGTTACCAAAAGGGAGGATGGCTTCAAAAATAAGTGAAAGGAATTTAGAGGGATCTGAACCATTTTGTATAGGTCCTGATTCATGATTGATATCATTTGAATATTAGTCTTCTCTTAATAAGCATTTTTTCTTCACAAGTTGATTCCTTTTTTTTTTGTCTAAAATTTCATCAACCTTCATTAAGTGTATTCAGTTCAGATGTAAGTTAATAGAATTTCATTTAAAGTGGAACAATAAATTCGTATGTTTTTGTGTTTACAGTGGGATCATGAAACCTGGCCTCAATGCCATTCTGGGACCTCCACGTGCAGGCAAATCTTTGTGAGTATAATGTATAATGCAAGTACGCTTTTTTGCTGTAGTATTTCAGTGTGCTTTAAAAAACTCACCTCTATGCAAGCAGGTGTTGGTTGAGCATTTGTTAGGCATGCAGTCTCATCCTAGATGCTCTGAAAATGTGCATTCAGGCCAGATTGTGGTTTTGTCCTAAGGACCAGGTACCTTATTTCGTTAGGTTTACTAATAGGATGTGAAAAAACAATTGGTCTACAAAGCCAGTATTATGAACCAATGGAGAGGGAGAACAAGGAGATAATATTAAAAGGAAGAAGATGGAACAGAAGTTCTAAGTGAAGGCATGAGATTAAAATAAAGAAGCACACTGCCTTGGTTGAGACCTTCAAGGTTAGATACCAGGAGGGATCATTTGGGATGTCTGTACTGGATAAGCTAATGATATCTTGCTTTTATGGTTTTGGACTTTCTTGAAACACATAATGAAAAAGTAGGTAAGAGTTAAAAAATATACATATGTATCTATGTCTGTTACCTTTCTTGGCCAGTTTATTTTCTAACTAGAGCTGAGAAACTAAAATACATAGCCTGTGTTGAAGGGAAAAAGACTCCATGACATCTATGTCTTTTTATAGGTTGTTAAATGTCTTAGCTGCAAGGAAAAATCCACATGGCTTATCTGGAGATATTCTGATAAATGGAGAACCATATCCTGCCAATTTCAAATGTTATTCAGGCTATGTGGCACAAGTAAGTATCAGTGGGTTTTCTTTCTAGGTTTTCTTTGTTTCTGTGTGGGCATCTACCTTGCTATGTGGTTTAGTATGCTTCTAGCTGGTTATATAATGTGCTGATAGAATTGCTTTCTTTACAGTAGCTTCTAATAATCTTCCATTAGATTGAAGGTGAAATTAAATGGAAAGGCAAAGAAGATCTGGAGTATGATCCTTGTAAGGCAGTGGTATCAATTCTAGCTGGTGTATCATTTTGAAAAGGGTCTGCTGCTATCCTTCCTTCACCATTCTGCTTACCCTGAGAGGTCTTTGGCAGATCCTTGTACAAAGAAGTCTACAAGGGTTGGCTAGTTTTCATCACAGTTACCTGTGTGTGCAAATGAAAGATGAAAAATGATTCCTCCAGATTTATACCTTTCTATAATGTATGTAGTCTCTATAATATGTAGAACTGAAAAATCACGATTAGCTAAAGCTTTACTTTGGCTATGTTATTTCCTTGGGTTAAACTACATACTCTAGAGTGACAATCTTAGAAAAGACTTAGTTTGTCTCACTAAAATACCATCCTGCCCTAAGGGTGATGTCATGAAGGGCACACTGACGGTGAGAGAAAACTTACAATTCTCAGCAGCTCTTCGGCTTCCAGCAGCTGTGACGAATCATGAAAAAAAAGAGAAGATTAACAGGATCATTGAAGAATTAGGTCTGGATAAAGTGGCAGATTCCAAGGTACTGTGAATAAAACTGGTAGAATCATAGGCAGGTAATGAGACTTCCCTTGTGTGAGTAAACTGACCCTAATCAGAAATTTTGTATAATATGTGTGGTCAAAGTGGTGGCTTCCTGTAATGAGGAGAAGAGTGACTAGTTACATAATAAGGAGATGTAAATTAAGCTGCAAAAAATTTAACAGTGATTGAGTCCTGGAGATGGTGTGAAACTTGTCCTCACGTAGCCTTTTCCCTGGGATCCTCCCTCACCCTCATTATTCAAGTTCGGGCTTTGATACCTTTGCACTAATTTTCATTTTTGTATTTTTCTCTTCTCAATTGTCTGTCTGTCTGTCTCCAGGTGACTTTGTTTTGTTGCTTTGGAGAGGTATATTTCTGGAGTTGATAAATGATGAGAATCCAAGGATTCTTGCTCTGTTCATTTCTTTTGCTGTCCTTTGGCTTCCAAAATTATATTCAGTCACATTATTATTTACTTTTAACTTGTGTAGTTGTACAGTTTTTTTTTATGTATTTCTTTTTTGTTTACTTGCTTTTTTTTTCTTCTTTTTTTTTTTTTTTGCAGTTTTGTCTCATTCCTACCTACCTCTCTGCTTTCTTGTTCTGCCAGTATTTATTTCCAGATTTTTCTATGCCAGGCTCTGTTTCAATTTTTAGAGAAATACTTGTGGGCAAGAGTAACAAAGGCAACAAATTAACTGCTCCTTTGGAGGGTTGTGTGGGATCATGAAGGATGTTAGAGGAGCGAGTGAGCTCTGCAGCTGACAGGTCAATGTGGAAGTTCTGCCGAGCAGACATTTGTAGTTTCAGGTGAAGCTGAACTGTTTAGGTAGTAATGTCTAGTTCATGCCACTGTGACACCCTCTTGTTAGAGGCCATGGAGAACAAGGGTTCTTTTTTTATTTTTATTTTAAAAATAAAAGAATGAAAACATATTAACAAGCACATACATTTACAAAATAACACAAGAACAATACAAGCAATACTGAAATTCAGACAAGGTGATAGGAAATTAACAATGTTTATTGTATTACATATTGGTTTCTTCAAAGTGGTTACTCAGATAAACAAACAGACATGCAAGATTGATCAAATAATTAATCATAAACTGTTCCTTTCAATAAAGCGATAGAAGTCAGTAATGCAACTGTTATACTATCCTGTATGTATTATTTTTCTTTTTTTTTTTTTTTTTTTTTTTTTTTTTTTGGTTTTTCTCCTGTCCCAGGAACCGAACTCACGACCTTGCGCTTGCCAGGCAGGCGCTTTGCCACTGAGCTAAGTCCCCAGCCCCTTATTTTTCTTATTGTTAAATATCATGGGAGGTAGCAGCCGTTAGAACCCTTGTTCTTTTTTTTTTTTAGTACCAGGAATCGAACTCAGGACCTTGCACTTGAGAACAAGGGTTCTAATGGCTGCTACTTCCCACGATACTTGACAATAGCCTTCTTGTGAACTCTTTTATGTGGAAGAATAGCCCTGGGACACCAACATTTACTGCTTACTTTTTTATTATGAATGATTCACTTTAGTTTGGGTCTATTTATTTTTATTTTGTATTTTTCATATGGTACTTCCTTTTGCTGCTTTTTCAGGAATTTAATGTGCTATATTACTTTCTTGAATTTTTAGGGAAAGCATACAAAGACAGTTGACTTAGAATTTTGTGTAGTGTCAGTGCTTGAAATAATTACATAGTTTTATACTTTTTATGATATTGTAAACAGCAGTTCAGAGAAAATAATCTGATTATCATAGTGATATTGTAAAAAATTGGTGTAACAGTGTAACTATTAAGACTGTTCACCTTGATTTCTTAATTCTTCACATCTTAACCAGAATTACCGTAACTCTTTCTTCCTGAAGTATTTTAAAGAAACGTATAATATTGTACCCTCAATAATTTATTTTGCATGTATAAAAATACCAGTACCATTATTACCTACAAAGGAACAGTATCTTCATACTGTTAGCTGTATTAAGGCAGTATTTATTCATATTCCTCAAACTGTTTCCAAATGTCTTTTATAGTTCATTTGTTAATAGAACCTTAGCAAGGGCCCAGGTAGCATTTATTATTTTGGAGACATTTTTGCAGGGAGCATGGTTGAGAGAAGGTCTCTCTATGTAGTCCATGTTAACCATAGTTGAACTCACTGTTAGCCCAGGCTTCCCTCAAACTTGCAACTGTGCCTTAGCCTCCCAAGTGCTAGAATTATAGGCTTGGATTACCATGTCTGACCCTTTTGGAAATCAATTACAGAATTGTTTCTCACTCCTTCTCCCCTTGCCACATACAGTGACATTGACTACTTGAAAAAAGTGAGCCAGTTGCCCTGAAATATATCCCATTTTCTGCATTTGGCTGAAAGTGTGAATCAGAAGTTCTGTGATGAGTTAGTGTGTAGGCAGTGTCAGTGGTGAAAGAGTCATGGAAATTGAAAAGGCTGGAGACAGTGCAATTTCCTGACTCAGAGTCAACTCTCATCTTGTAATTCCAGTTGGGGACTTTTATAGCCGAGACAGTGGGGAGAGGTGCTGATAGATGACTAATAAATTACTATAGATATTTTCCCTTTTCCTGTTTGATTCTTGATTGATTGAGGTACTGGGGATTGAACCCAGAGCTTTTGCACTGAGCTACATCTCCAATTCCCCCCGTTTTCAACTTTTGAAACCACGTCTTGCGAAGTTGCCTAGGTAGGGCTGGAACTTGTTATCCTCTGCTTTAGCATCCTACAGTGCTGGGATTGAAGGAATCTGCTACCATGCCTGGCTTTAGTCTTCTGTTTGCACTGTGATTTTACATGTCATGCTGTATCTCAGTGTTCTAGGGTTTGTGTGTGTGTGTGTTGAGACAACATCTTACTATGCAGTTCAGGCTGGTCTTAAACTCACAATGTAGCCCAGGATGGCCTCAAAGTCATGGCAATCCTCCTGCCTTGGCCTCCTAAGATTTGGAATTACAGGCATGCACCACCATGTCCTGCTCCATATCAGCATTCTGACTGACTATTTTTAAAATAAATATTTGACTCAGTAAGGCACATACAGAAGTGTGAAACACATGGACTTCATGTTAGGTCTCAGCCACTTAGCAGCTCTGACATGAGGCCCAGTTTACTCAGGTGGTAAAGTAGAAATCTCTTTCTTCCTAGGTGTCCCCTTATTTGCTGCTCAGAATAGGGAAAATAGTAAGGTAAATGTACAGGGCTGAAACAGAACTGTGGCCATCCCTGTTGAAAATGTTTTGTTTTAGGTTGGAACTGAATTTATCCCTGGTCTGTCTGGAGCAGAAAGGAAAAAGACCAACATTGGAATGGAGCTGATCACTGACCCTTCCATCTTGTTTCTGGACGAGCCCACTAATGGTTTTGACTCTAGTACAGCACATGCTGTCTTTTTACTCCTGAAAAGGTGACTGCTATGAGAGCATTTTTCTTTGATATATTTAATATCTGATCACTTCTGTGTACCTGCTGTTCTTGGTGCAAGGAACTCAGAATAGAATAGCAGAATTTATTCCTTACTATTAGAGGGAAAAAGTCAATTAGAAAAGAAGATGGTGGTGGTGAGGGCAGATTTAAATAATAGGGGGGTCAGGGAAAACTGTAAGCCTATGACACAAAAGCTGAGGAGGAGTGAGATCAGGCTGGACCTGAGAGAGAAAGTGCCAGCTGGAAAAGGAGCAGCCAGGAGGCCTGGGCTGACCAGACCTGCTGTGTGGGAGACACCAAAGAGGCCAGAGGGACAGAACCCAGTGACACAGTAGAGTGAAATTTGGCTAGTGTACTGTTACAGCAGCATACCACACCCTGAGTGGTTTAAATAACAGGAAGTAATTTTCTTCCAGCTCTGGAGGCTAAAAGTCTGAGATCAAGGTGTCCTCATGGTGTTTTCTTCTAAGTCCTCTGTCACTGACTTCTTGATGGTTATCTTTTCCCTTGGTATATTGTGTCCATGACCTAATCTTTTAAAAGGATACCAATCTGATTAGGATCCTCTCAGTGAGCTTGTTTAGTCTTAATTACCTCTTTGAAGACTCTACCTCGAAATGCAGCCCTATAATGAGGTACTGAGCGTCAGGACTTCAGCACAAGAGTTCTGGGGAGGACACAGTTCAGCCCACCACAGGTAGAATGGGATGAGGGGTGGGGTTGGGTTGGTGACAGATTGTATGGACCTTGTAGGCCACTGTGCAAAGTGGGGCTTCTATGGTTACTAGAAGATGTGGGGGGCTTTTTGAGAGCAGAGGAATGGCAGCTGCAGAGAGCTATAAATTTGGGGAGGGGTGAGTGTGAGGAGGCCGGGAAGGAGGCTGATGAAGTGCGATGGTGCCTCGACAGTGATGGCCATGGTGAGGTGCTGAGAAGTGGGTGGGTTGAGGTTCTGTCCTAAGGCACAACCAACAGGATCAGTTCATAAATTGGACCTGGGATGGATGATTTAAGGAATGATTTCTGGAGCTGAGGGCTGAACACATGGAATAAAGGAGTAAAAGGCATAGTATTTCATCAAGAAAGAAGATTGGCAGGAACCTTTATAGGAAAATTTTTCAAACTTGTTTTGTCTGTCTTTGGTAAAATTAATAAAAATATTCTCAAACCTACACAAATCTCCACGAATAGTACAGAGAAAATCCTGCTCTGCTCACCTGGATCCCCAGGCTGTTCCTTTTTACTTCATTGGCTGCCTCCCTCTCCTTTTCTACTTCCCTACATAGGTTTTTCCACATTGTGTCTGAATCCCCTAAGTGTTCCAGGAAACTAGGACACCCCCCATCCCACCCGCCCGATGAAGAGCTCAGCATTCAGGGCTTCACCACCATCCAGTCCGTAGGTTCCACTCAGGAGTCAGCAGTTTCCCCAGTGTCTGTTTCCTAAGGCCGCAGGATCCTCTCTAGAAACACACATTTTGTTTTTCCCCACTGCTCTAAACAGTTTGCTAGTCTTTATGTTTCATGTTCCTGTGAGGCTTGGTATGTTCAGTGGAGTGACCTCAGCCTGGGTCCGTCCCAGTGTCCATGAGCTGATTCAGCCCAGAGTGCTGTGATGTTCTTGGTGCTACACACCTAGAGCTGCACCCAGCATAGGTGATGCACACCTTTGTCATCTGTCCTGTCAGTGTCTCCTGGCTTTGCTATATGACCTTACTATTTTGCCCCTTTAGAACCGATTAACACTTTGTGAGGGAGGTAATTGGCTATTGTGTCGTTCTTCTGTTCTTCACCACAGCTCTCCAGCACAGCGTTAGCATACACTCATAACTCCTGCTCTTGAGGTGGTTGCCTGACATGTGACAGTTCTAGTAAGGAAAGCACTTCTTCTCTTCCCAGTTCCTGTCACATTCTGTAAGAGGTTGTAATCTATTATTCTTCATTGTTATGAAATTAACCTTGATTTGGCCAAGGGAAGCCCATTCCTTGTGGTTTTTGTGTTGCTTTGAAATCTCCCTAGTAGTTCCTGTAGCATTTCTTTACTTTTTGGTCACCTGGTATTACAGGATTTGTTTTATTTGGTTTGGTTTTGTTTTTGTTTCAGGGATTTCTGCATGAGAGTTGTTTTCTTTAGGTGTCATTGGTTGCTTAGTGTGTGTACTGCTACTGAAATGTCATCTTCTAGACCCTGAGTAGACGGAACTAGAAACACATACACACATACATACAGCCTGCTGAGCCACATCCCCAGGCCATATATATTTTTTTCCAATAGAAAGACATCTGTGAATATAAGTTCAGTGACTATTTCTGTTGATGTATACATATTAAAAAGCCCATGAGTTTATATTTCTAGTTCTAATTTAGCATGCTAACATCTCTGAGATTTTTTCATATTTCTTATTTTCCATCTTTCTTCCTTTCCATGTTTGTAACTTCAGACAGTAGGTACTATGCTCCATTATCCCATTTTTTTGTTAGTTGTTCAGTTAAGTTATTTAATAATTTGCTGCAACAAATGTCCCAATTGCTCTGGCCATTCCCTTTGTGCACTGCCTCTGGAAGCCCCTCCACCCACTTTTTTTTTTTTTTTTTGGATTTTCTCCGGTACCAGGAACCGAACTCACGACCTTGCGCTTGCCAGGCAGGCGCTTTTGCCGCTGAGCTAAATCCCCAGCCCCTCCACCCACTTTTTTAGCTACCAGACCTTAAGGCTTCCCCTGTCCCTCACTATTTTGCTTCCTCTGATACACATGCTGCTAGAGGCAAGTTTCTATTCTAGGAGAGAAGAAATAGGAAGTTGGGAAATATTTAGGGTTTTAAACATCGTAAGTTTGAGATTCAGTTGCACAATATATGAAGAAGCCAACTTATGGTGCTGGAGTTTATGTCCCATTACATAGCATATCCATACTGTTTTTCTTATCTCTGTGTGGCAGTGTTAATGAAAAAATGCTGAATTGGTGTAGAAAACTGATGCATTTTCCACTGCACAGCACATCACCATCCATCCTCATGTAGAGAGGTCAAAACCATTCTTTTCAAGCATACATATAACCTGAGGTTCAGTTATGATGCAGGGACTACTTCCATGGGTCTGAGGTAGAGCTGAGATTCTCCATAGGAGATTCTTAAGTGGAGGACCTGTTGCTGATGCTGCCAGCCCTCAGACCACATTCTGAGCAGCAGGAATTCCAGGCAATCCTACTTTCCCACTTTCTGCTTTGGGTCCTTTCCCAGCTGCCTTTTGGCTATCAAACACAGTACTAATCTTTAAATGAAGATGTGAAATTGGCCTGCTTTGCTCTTTTTTGCAATCTCTCTAGTTATCTTTGTCACTCAGTACCAAATACACACACACACATACACACAGCTACACCTTGGTTTCCAATACTGAGGTTTTGTAGTTTCCTGAATGGACCTATTTCATATTTCATACACTTTCTTTTTCCATATTGAGTATCTTTTCTCTTCTTAGCTTACTCCTGTGGGACTTTTCATATTTCTTTTATATCTCCTTCAGACTGGGCCTTAAGTCTCCTATTTTGCTTACTAGGAACCCTTAGCTACTTCTGTTCCACATTGTACTGAAGTTACTGATCTTCTGGCTTATTTGAGGCAGAACAGTCATGGCCACAACACTAGCAGATAGGGTGTGCTTATCAGATTTTAAATTGAAGTAACCCTTTTCATAAGATACTTTTAATAACAGTTTAACAGTGATTTTGACCCTTTTTTTCTACTCAGATGTAATAACTCCTGTGAAACGTAGTCTAGCAATGTTTCTTCCATGGAATTAGACCAGACATCAAATCCTGGCCTTTCCTCTTATTAACTGTGAGCCTGTGGCCAATTGCTTGACTCTTTAAGCTTTGCTATTAAAATGAAAGAAATAATAATGTTGCAACTGCCTTATAACAGCATTGTGAAAATTGAAATGGGGCTGCCTCTAAAGCATTTCACAAAGACATAGGCCTCAGTGGTGCTGGCTGTATCATCAAGATAGAAGAATAAACATGATTGGAAAGAGCTAAAAGACGTAAGTTATTAATGAGAACTGAGCACACAATAACTGTTTAATGTTTAGTGTATAATTACTTTTCAAACTTTAGTATTCACAAACTGCCTGAATGCTGGTTAATAATAGAGACTTCCTCTGCCTTCAGAATGTCATTTAATGGCTGGTAAGACTGTTCAGTAACCTCCATTTTTACCTACATTTTCAATAAATCTTCCAGGGCTTCTATACCATTAATATACATACTTTAAAAAAGCCTTAGTTTTTTCAATAAAAGCACAGAATTTAGCTTCCCCAGGTAAGAAGTTGATGATATGAAAGAAGTTTGTAAGTGATGATCAAATTGAACCAGGAACAGATGGTCTTGCTTTATCAAGAAGTGCCAGGTTCAGATGTTCAATGATTAGTTGTTTTCCCTCCTTTAACCTAGGCTGTCTAAAGCAGGACGAACAATCATCTTCTCCATTCATCAGCCTCAGGATTCCATCTTCAAGATGTTTGACAGTCTCACGTTACTGGCCTCAGGAAAACTGGTGTTCCACGGTCCTGCAAGTGAGGCTGTGCGGTGCTTTGCATCAGCAGGTATGGCCGACCCTCCACAGCAGGCCCTTCACTCATGGAGACCCAGAAGAGCGCAGAGGGTCAGCAGGAGTGCTACTGGGTACCTTAGGTTCCAGCACTCTGAAACATCTTTGAGAACCAAAGACAAAACTCACACCATCATCTCAATAGGTGCAGAAAAAGCATTTGACAGAGTCCAACACCATTCACAATAAAAAGAAAACCCTACAGAAAATTGGAATAGAGGGTCTTTGTCTTAATTTGATAAAAGCCTTCTATGACAAACAAATAGCTAATATCATACTAAATGGTCAAAAACTGAAAGCTTTCATTCTAAAATCAAGAACAGGACAACAATGTCCACTGTCACCACTCCTATTCAATGTAGTTCTGGAAACATTAGCAAGAGCTATTAGAAAACAGAAAGATGTAAAAGCAATAAGGACAGGAAAGGAAGAAATTAAATTACCATTATTTGCAGATGACATGATACTCTACAAAGAACACCCCCCAAAGCTCTACCAAAAGACACTGATTTAATAACCAAATTCAGTAGCATAACTGGATACAAAGTCAGTACTCAAAAATCAATAGCATTCCTGTACACAAGCAACAAACTCACAAAGAGAGAGAAATTAGGAAAAGCACACCCTTCACAATAGCATCCAAAAAATGAAATACTTAGGAATCAATCTAATGAGGGATATAAAATATATGTACAGTGAAAGTTACAGTACCCTAAAAAAGGAGAATGAGGATATCAGAAAATGGAAAGATATCCCTTGCTTATGAATAGGAAGAACCAGCATAAGGAAAATGGCCCTACTCCTATAACTATTAAACAGATTTAACACAATCCCAATCAAAATACCATTAGTATACCTTACAGACCTAGAGAAAACATTCCTAAAATTCATTTGGAACTAGAAGAGACCTAGAATAGCAAAGGCAATCCTGGGCAACAATGGCAAGTGAAGGGACATCACAATTCCTGATTTGAAATTGCACTACAAAGCTACTGTGAAAAAATCAGCATGGTGTTGGCAAAAAAAAATTTGAGGATTAGTGGAATAGAATAGAAGATGCAGATGCAACAACAAACACACTAAACCACCTTATCTTCAACAAAGGAGCCAACCATGTTCATTGGAAGAAAGATAGTCTCTAATAAATGGTGCTGGAAAAACCAGCTTTCACACGCCAAAGACTAAAACTAAACCCATGTCCATCACTATGCACTAAACTAAAGTCAAAGTGGATCAAAGATCTAAATAGTAAAACAGGAACTGTTTTACTAGAATATACTGGAAGAGAAAATGGGCAGAAATCTTGAAGACATGGGTGTAGGCTGAGAATTCATGAACAAATTGCACAGGAAATACAGCAAAGAATCAATAGGTGGGATTTTACTGTATTAAAATGCTTTGCACAACAAAAGAAATCACCAACAAAGTCAAAAGACAACCTACAGCGTGGGAAAAAATAGTCAGTTGCCCCTTAGATGAACGACTTCTATCTACAACATATAAGGAATTGAAAAAAATCAGGTCCCAGAATTTAAAGACCCAATCCAAAAATGGGCATCTGAGATGAATACATGTTTCTCAGATGAAGAAATACTAATGGCAAGTAAATACATGAAAAAATATTTGACATCACTGGTCATTCGAGAAATGCAAATTAAAACAACACTGAGATTCCATCTCACCGCAGAGAGAATGGCTATCATCAAGAAATCAACCAACAACAAATGCTGGAGGGACTATGAGGAAAAAGAAACCCTTTTCCACTGTTGGTGGGAGTGTAGACTGGTGCAACCATTATGGAAATCAGTGTGGAGATTTCTTACAAAACTAGGATTAGTGGTCCCATTTGACCTAGCTGATTCTTCCCAGAAGAATCAACAGCATGCCACAGCAGTATATGTGCACCCATGTTTCTAGCAGCACAATTTGTAATAGTAAAATCTTAGAAACAACCTTAAAGCCCATCAGCGAAGGAAGGGATTAAAAAAAAGATGTATTTTTTTATGTGAAGGAGTACTACTCAGCCATAAAGAAGGATAAACTTGTGACTTCTATACATAAATGGATGGAACTCAAGACCATACTTGTAAATGAAATAAACCAGACCCACAGGTGTAAGCCTTGTATTGTCTCTGTAGTGTGAGAATCTGAAAGATTGCACATGTATACTTTTAATTTCTCATGTAAGAGAAACAATGAGATATTTAAGAGTTTGTCTACCTTATGTCACATAATGTTATGTTCTCAAGATGCATTTATTTACCTATGAGTTCTTCATATTTATCTTTCTTTATGGCAGAGTAGTACTCCATTCTGTGTAAATGCCACATTTTCTAGCAGCACAATTTGTAATAGCAAATTTCCTTATCCATTCATTTTTTTCATGGACATATACACTGTTTGCAAGATTTAGGTATAAATTTGCTGCTATGAAAGAGAGGTATGTGTGTATCCCCATAATATGATAATTTTAACTCTTCTGGGAAGATACCCAAAAGGGAGATATGGTGTCAAATGGAATTTCTGTTTTTATTTTTGTTTTTTTGTTTTGTTTTCTGTTTTTCTTCTGGTACCAGGAATCGAACTCATGACCTTGTGCTTGCCAGGCAGGCGCTGTGCCACTGAGCTAAATCCCCAGCCCCGGAATTTCTGTTTTTAAAGCAGAAATTTTTAAGAATCTCTACACTGATTTCCATAGTGGGTGTACTAGTTTACATTTCCAGCAACAATGCAGAAGAGTTCCTTTTTCCCCACATCCTCACCAAGATTTGTTATTATTTGATTTTTTGGTGATAGCCATTCTTTATGGGATAAGGTGGGATCTCAGAGTAGTTTTAATTTGCATTTCCTTCATAACGAGCAATTTTGAACATTGCTTCATGTATTTACTGGCTATTTGTAGTTCTTCTTAGAACTATCTGTTAATTTCAGCTGATTGTTTTTGATTTTTTTTTCTTATTTTGGGGAGTTTAATTTTTTGAGTTCTTTATATATTCTAGATATTAGCCCTCTGAGAAATAGATGGCAATTTTTAACTATTCTGTAGGTTGTCTCTTTACTCTGTTGGTTTTTTCTTTCATGTGCAGAAGCTTTTTAATTTGATATGATCCCACTTCTTGATTCTTGGTATTATTTCTTGTGCCATTGAGGTTCTCTATTCAAAAAGTCCTTGCCTATGCCTGTATCTTTAAGAGTTGTACCTATTTTACCTTCCAGTGGAGTAAATGTTTCTGTCTTGATATGTAGGTCCAATTTGATTTTACCTTACCACAGGGTGATTTTAGTGTAGTACATGGCTAGATTCAGTCTTCTGCATGTGTCTATCCAATTCTCCAAGCACCATTTATTAAAGAGGCTGCCATTCCTTCAGTGTGTTTTTGGTCCATTTGTTAAAGATTGAATTGCTGTATGTGCCCAGGATTGTTTCTGCTTCTCTTCTGTACCACTGATCTACATGCCTATGTTTCTGCTAGTACCATACCATTTTAAACACTGTAGCTTTCTAGTATAACTTCAAGCTGTGGCTTTGAAGTTAGGTGACCTGCTTTGCTTCTGTGGTCAAGGATTGCTTCTGCTACTCTGGGTCACTTCTTGTTCCATGTAGACTTTAGAATTGTTTCCTCTACATCTGTAAGAAATATTGTTTTATTTTGATTGGAATTGCATTAAATCTGTATATCAGAATTGGAAGTATAATCATTTCATTATATTCTGCTTATCTAGGAACGGGATATTTTTCCATTTTCTGATGTGCTTTTCAATTTCCTTTATTTATTTATTTATTTTTTAAATAAAAGGAAAATATTAACATACAGACAACATTTTACAAAATAGCAAAGGAACAGTTCAGACTGTATGGAGTTACAAACAAAGTGGTAGGGAATTAACAATGCTTGTTGTATTACATATTGATATCTTCAAAGTGGTTTCTCATGAAAACAGATATAGACATGCAATGATGATCAACCAAGGACTCACTGACAGTTTCTTTCAGCAAAGAAATACAAGACAGTAGAACAGCCATGTTG
>NW_004955433.1:158656-165603 GCF_000276665.1 Chinchilla lanigera
ATTTCTTCTTCAGACTTTTTGAGGATTTCCTTCAGTATTCTTGTCAATTCACTTTTTGCCTGAGAAATTATTTCTGATCTCATCTCTTCTATGGCCTTATGGAGTTGTTTCTTTACCTCCATTGCAATCATTTCAGCTCTTTCAGGCATGTGATTACCAAGTTCTCCTATGTTGATGTCTCCTGGACCTGTTCTGATTGGGGTGGAGTTCTGGGATTGTGTTTTAGTCTTTCGTTTTGACATGTTTGCTGTCGGTTGCAGAAAGCTCAGTTTCCCTCTTGAGTAGCTGCACAGTGAAGACCACTAGTGTTCCTATTTTTCCTGTTGTTCAGGTTTGTCTCTGGATGACCTCTAAGTATCGCTACTTAGTCTCGGGGTTTCTGGCAGTTTTTGATTTCCATCTAGTTATCCCCGTTCTCAGACATGGGCACTTGTGTCAGTTGATGGCCGACCTTCTGATCCAGCGTCTCCTTGCAGTTCAGTGCACGTGCATGACCTGACTCAGGTTGCACTGGTGCGACAATCCCAGTCCATTGGACCTATGTCTCCAGGCAGTTTAGGGTACAGGCATAATTTAGACACAAACTGCAGGGTCTACAGTTTGTGAACCACCTAAATCTATGTCTCCAGTCAATTCAGGACTCATACAGGAACCAGATGCAGCCCAGATGGGTACCAGTGACAGAGTTCCCCAGCCTTCGATTCGCTAGAGGGTCTGGGCAAAGGCAAAGCACAGACTCGAACCCACAGGCCCTTCAGCTGCCAGAGTACTTGTTCTCTCAGCACAGGGCGTGCGGGGCTCAGAGAGTCTGCTTGCCCGGCTCAGAGAGCCTGCTCACCCAGCCCCCAGCCAGAGAAATCCCCGGGGCCTCACAGTCCAGACCTCCTCTCTGTCGCTGCAGGGACTCAGTCTGTAATGTCTGAGGGGTCCTTGTTCACGCGTTCTGCCCTCAGGGATTAGATGGGAAATACCTGGCTCTCTGCGCGCATTTCAGCTGGGAATCGTGGTGGTGTGGGTCGAGCACAGACTCGAACACATGAGCCCTGCAGCTCCCAGAGTACTCGCTGTCTCGGCGCAGGAGGCACGGGGCCTCAATTTCCTTTTTTAGAGTGATATAATTTTCACTGTAGAGGTAAAGACCACTTCCATAGGCTAATTTGTAACTAATGTTTTTGATGCTATTGTGAATGATACTGTTTTGTTAACGCAGCGAGTTCATTATTAGTGTATAGGAATGCTGTTAATTTTTGTGTTTATTTTGTATCCTGTTACATTGCTGAATTTGATTATTAGCTCTAGGAGCCTTTGGTGGAGACTTTTGGGTCTGGCAAGTAAAGTATCATGTCACCTGCAAATAATGGCACAGTATTTTGACTTTATCCTTTCTATACATTTCACTTTTATTTCTCTTGCATGACTGCTCTGGCTAATGTTTTGAGAATTTTGTTGAACAGGAGTGATGATAGTGGACATTCTTGTCTTATTCCTGATTTTGGAGGGAAGGCTTTCAGTTTTTCACCATTTAATATAACATTGGCAGTAGGTTGATCATTCATGGTTTTATCAGATTGGAAAAATTTATTGATACACCTTCTTTTTCAGGGATTTTATCATGATGCTGAATTTTGTGAAAGGCTTTCTATTTAGATGATCATGTGATATTTGTTCTTGCTTCTGCTTATGTGATGAGTTACATTTATTGATTTACATATGTTGAACCATCCTCTTGCATTATGGGGATGAAGCTTACCTGGTCATTGTGTATGATCTTGACGACTTGTTGCATTCTGTTTGCCAGTATCCTCTTAAGGATTTTTGCAACTGTGCTCATTAGAGAGATTGGCGTATAGATGTTTTTTGGTTGGATCCTTGTCTGCTTTGGGGATCAGGATATTAGCTTCTGAGAGTGATTTTTCTTGTGAAATTCGGCTTTCAGCCCATCAGGTCCTGACCTTTTCTTAGCTGGTACTTTTTAAAAAATTATGCTTCAAATTCATTTCATGTTATTGAATTTTTCAAGATTTTCAATTCTTCTTAGTTTAATTTTGGCAATACATATGAATCTAGGAATTTCTTCCGAGTTCAGCTTTTTTACATATATGTTTCTGAAGTAGTTGCTAATAATTTTTTGGATTTTGGCATTGTTCAAATCCAAAGGTGATTTCATCTTTCTTTTTTCATTTCTAATTACATTGATTTGCATCTTTCTTTTCCTTTTTGGTAAGAATGGCTAAGGGTTTACCTGTTTTGTTTGTTCTTTCAAAGAACCAGCTTTATTTTTTTTTTTAGTGTTCATTTCGTCAGTTTCTGCCCAGATCTTTATAATTTCATTCCTTGTACAAGCTCTTGGTTTGAATTATTGTTTTTTTTTTTTCCTCCAAGACCTTGAAGTGTATAATTAGTTTATTTATTTGGGCTTATTCTGTTTCTCTAATGTGAGTATTTGCAGCTATAATCTTCCCTCATAGGACTGCTTTCACTGTGTCTCTTAAGTTCTGTTATGTTATACTAGCATTATCATTTAATTCTAGGAACTGTCTTATTTCTTCCTTAATTTCCTCTGTGACACATTGATTATTCCACTGTATGTTATTTAATTTACATACATTTCCATAGTTTCCATGGTTTCTTTTGCTTTGGTTTCTAGTTTTATTGCACCGTAATCTGATAATATCTATGGAAAATTTTTTATTTCTTTGTGTTTATTTATACATTTTGATTAGCTAGTATGTGGTTTATTTTGGACAAAATACTAAATGTAGTTGTAAAAAATATGTTTTTTGTTCTTGGGTGGAATACTCTGCTGATGTGTATGCTGTTCCAGCTTTACTTAGCGGGACAGTGCACACAGGCATTTTAGACTTATTCATCCCAGCTATTTATGAATAAGTACTAAGCACTATAGACTATTAATAGCTTTTTGGGTGTCATGACTTTTATTAGGTAAGGATGAATATAAGATGCTCTGAAGAGTCCAAAGTTGGCATGGGAGACAGAAAATGTATGTCTGAGATGGAAAATGTAAGTTATTATATGATTGAACACCTCAGAAGAAAAGATGAATTGATGAGGAGAGCAGACAGCAAGAAGATGAAGTTGTTAGAATTTATGTTGCCAGACCTCACCTTATCTATTCTCTAAAAGTGAACCCCTCTGTGTTCCAAGACTATTAATTTTGTGTTCTTGCATTGCCTTCTTTCTTAGGTTATATCTGTGAACCCTGCAACAACCCTGCTGACTTCTTCCTGGATGTGATTAATGGAGACTCCTCTGCTGTGGCGCTAAGCAGACAGGAGGAAGACTATGGACGTGTGTGACTCTTAGATTTACATGCGTTTGCTTAATTGATTTGGCAGAAGCTTAGTAGTGTGGCAGCTCATGAAAACATGTCTTTGTGAACTCACAGTAGTGCAGTGTTCTGATACCAGTCAACAGAGAGTCTTGTCCATAAAGGCTATGGGTGTTTTCATTTTAATTAATGAATAGGCATTTGTATAAAACTTGCAGTTATAAGATGAGTTTCCTTAGCAATAAATATCTCACTGTTCATAGCATTTTTAAAATAAGCAATTTGACATTGTACATTACACTTTTATACATAGTAGAAAGCACGAACCAGATTTTTATTATAAAAAATCTGTATGCGTATGTGTATGAAAAGAAGCCTATTTTAAAATTAGTATCCAAATAATTAAGACAGAAGATCATTGACTTTGCTGTATTCATAAATATGGTGGCAGTCAGATTGTTAGCTCTGTTTTTCTAATGTGTAAAGCAGCAATAAATCTAATAATATTTGATAGTCAAGGTTTGAACTTAGGTGTTATTCAATATGGTGGTCAGAAAAATGGTTTAAATTACTTGCTGTCTGATGATAATGTTTTCTTTCTTTATCTGTTTTACTTACAAGCCAATGAGACTGAAGAACTTTGTAAGAGAGAAAAATCAGTCATAGAAAATTTAGCAGAATTTTATGCAAAGTCTTCCATCTGCAGAAAAATAAAAGATAACTTAGATCAACTCTCAGGAGCTCAGAAGAAGAGGAGCATAGTCTTCAAGGAGACCACCTATGTCACTTCTTTCTATCATCAATTCAAATGGATTGTCTGGCGTTCATTCAAAAACCTGTTGGGTGATCCTCAGATTTCTATAGCTCGGGTAACCTGACATATTCTTTAATTGTGCTGTGAAATAGTCACATGGGGGAAATGTGCTTCTGATATAATCTAATTTGGGGTTGTGATTACTTTCTACTCACTATTCCATATATTTTTTATCTTCACCTTATTTGAAAAATAGAAACAGTTAATAGATCAAGAAAACACAGTTAAATACTTCAGCACAAGCTTGTTTGGTTGATTTCTTGGGATACTGAACTCAGTTTTGTTGACTATGACAAGCTATAATGGGTAATCTGTGTATTCTGTGAAAAAATAGAAAGGAAAAGCAGTGTTAGCCACATACGAGGTATTCTAGTGGCTGTCCATTTTTATTCAGTGACTCATCCCACAAGTTCATCACAAGGTCAAGTATTGTGATTTAGGACTCTAATACAGTATTGAATAAAATGAGTAAAAATAAACTCTGCTCTTTTGGAACATGTTTTCTTATGAGCTCAGAAAGACAATAACTTAATAAAGACAGAAAATATATTATATATTAGATGTCCAAAGGGACAGTGTGGAAAGGTTAAGTAGGGAAGAGGTACAGAAGATGAAGGGAAGCAAAGAAGAAGGTCAGATTGCAGTTGAAATCAGATTGGGAGGAAACCCAGCATCCCTAAATGTACCAGAAGATAGTCTGGGCTATCTGCTGTCCGAGGGAAGAGCTGCATGCAAAGTGCTCTTCCATATATATGACCTTCCTTATTTAGAAATTCTAATCTTTAGAAAGAAGTAGGTATTAGGGTAAACTGAGGCACACTTGAGACCCCTGAGACAGGCAGAGTTTAAGCAATGTATGAGGACTTTATTACAGACTGGGTGTGATCAGACCAAGGGGGAAATGACCATTGGCTCTGAGCAAGGGCTGAGAGCATGTTTTATAGGGGAGTTTAGGTAGGGGGTGTGAAATTTTAGGTCTCTGAGTAGAGGTCCAGGGCTAGCCGATAGGGTAGTGTTGGGTATGGGGGAGTGCTGGCAGGCACAGCATGTCTCTTGTGGTTTTTCACGGAATCAGCTCTCTGCAGGTTGAGCTGGGTGGGGCAGCTGCAGCCTTCCTGTTCAATACCGTGCTCCTGCAGGTGTGAAGAACAGATCTGCTTGGGGAGTTTTTGTCTCCTAGCTGGGCAGAGATCTAGTTAAGAGACCTGACAGTAGGTACTGCTAGAGTGTGTAGTTTATACACAGGTAGTAGCTAAACTTACTAGCTCTCTTGTCACTAGGATAAGATAATGTCCTTTTATTTTGACTGATAACTGTGGTAGTTGTTGATTATTAATTTTTAATGCTTTTCTGTTATTCTTAACCCATATGTCACCCTAGTTCTACCAGTTTATTGTGCTATCATTTATAAATTAACTTAGCTGGGTTGTTATTTTTATTATTAATTATGAAGTTTCTATTGAGTATTAAAACAGGCCATGTTATTAGTTCTAATGCAATACTACAGATTTAGTTACTTGTGCACCATAATTTTCATAGTCGATTACTGTCCCCCTCTGAGTGTACCTGAATGCCTACATCCCCATACTGTCAATTGCTCCAAATGTTTTGATCCTTGTGGTTTGGCTTATCTGTAAGAATACAAGCAAAAACCTTATACTTCAGCACAAGCTTGTTTGGTTGATTTCTTGGGATACTGAACTTTGTGTCCTACCAATCAAAAGTAGTTTTGTGATGTCATTTGAAAGCCAGCTAGGTAAATTATATCTATCAAACTGGGTTACCCCTTGTTGAACAGTGAGGGATAATGTAAGAAATTTATTCTTTACTCTCACTTATACAATAAGCCTTTCTTTCCTTTAAAAGTGCTTCATAAGTGTCTTGTGCAAGATACATATATGTTAATTCTGGGCATGGTATGATTAGAACACAGCCATTTGCAATAATCCAGGAAGGTAAATGGTATATAGCACTTGCCTAGCATGCAGGAAGCCCTGGGTTCAATCCCTAACATGTACATAGGTACACACACACACACACACATACACACACAGAGTCACTGTTTCATTTAGCATTTTAAACATTTAACTGTAGATTAATTTTTTTAGTGACTATGCACCACAGTTCAGAACACATTTTGAGAAATGCTATAAGTATAGAATAACATATTTGGACAATTCCTTTTTCTAGCCCTTCTGTTCGGAGGCTGGTGGGCAGATGTCTAAATCTCCTAGATAGCGTCGATTGCTCCATTTCCCTTATTTAATTCCCCTAGTGATTCCCTCTTCTTCATTCAAGAAAGAATAACACAGGTGCACCTTGTAAAAGCAGGACATAAATTATGGGGGTCATTGTTTTGTCAATATGTTTGAAAACTGACTGAAAATAGTATAAAACCCCTGAGACTCATAGGAAGTACCCTAATGCTAATATTGATAGTGTTAGTATAAGATACTATGTTGTCTGAATGCAAAAGAAAAAGAATATTGTGTACGTAGTGTGACAGACTGATGTTCTTAACCTTTATATTGTGTAAAAGAATAGACTTTAATACACATGTGCAGGCTATGTATTGACAGAACTATGGACATTTATTTTGAAAGCTTGATCTGTTGAAGTAAGGTAAAGTACATGCTGAGAGTACTGGAAATTTGCTGGAGTAATGGATTTTCCCCCTAAAATTGTTTTATCAGCAGAGGGATTTTTAAGGACATGTGATTAGTGAAGGATTTATTTAAATAATAATCTTTCTAGGGGCTGGGGATTTAGCTCAGCGGCAAAAGCACCTGCCTGGCAAGCGCAAGGTCGTGAGTTCGGTTCCCGGTACCGGAGAAAAACCAAAAA
>NW_004955433.1:165768-174953 GCF_000276665.1 Chinchilla lanigera
AAAAAAAAAAAATAATAATAATAATCTTTCTAAACTATGGTCTTCACAAACTAGTCTTCACAGAGCATGATTCTAATTTTCTGGGTGTTTTAGTATTTATTTATTTTTAAATTTTTTGCAATATGAGGGGTTGAACCCAGGACTTTGCAACTGAGTTATATTGTCAGCCTTTTATTTTTTTTAAGACAGGGTCTGACCAATTTGGTAAATTGCCCAGATTGAGTAAATTACCAGACTTGCAATTCTCCGTACTCAGCCTCCCACCATGCTAGGATTATAGGCATGCACCGCCTGTCTTGATTCTACTTATCTATTTGGTTTTCTTGCCAAACCTGTCCTTTACAAATTACTTCATATCTTTATAGTGTTGCAGCACTGAGATTTTTTTTTTACTTTGAAAATTTCAAGATACAAGGTAGAATATCTTGTTTTTAGATTACCATTTCCTGTATTTTTATATGTAACCCAGCATAATTACAAGTAGAATCCCTCAAATAAATTACATCATTCTGTAACCTTTAACCCTTTCTTAACTGGGGCATCATTAAAACAAAAGTGCTGTTTGTCCAATCTCGCTGAGAGCCATCCACACAGATTGGGCAGGTGAGCAGGCAAAGCCCTGGAAGTTCAGGGGGCCATGTGCACTGTAGGCCTCACTGGCTGAGGTTGGTAGAGAAGCAGTGACCAAGGAGAGGGGTAATGGAAGTGTTTGGGTCCTGGAGGCTTTGGTGACAGTGACAATACACTTCCCCATTTAGACAGGGTCTTTCCAGAGGTTGGGTAGATAGGGTCCAGATCACCAGTACTTTCTTATTGTACAAAATTCCATTATAAGAAATTGCAGGTGTGCTTTTAAATTTTTCTTATTTATCCACTTTCCATACTGAAGATCCACCTCAAAGTCTGGCCCATGCTAGGCAAACGTTCTACCACTGGGCTACATCCATAGCCAAAGTTTTATTTATTTCCAGTATTAAATATAAAAACATTCTCTTTTCTGTTGACCCTCTTAAAGTATAAAATTGGTTATATTCACAGGCACAAGAGTTAAGAATTTACTTCAAGTCGAAACTCAGCCATTTGGACTTTACTTTCTTCCCAAAACAACTTCCTTAGGTACTTGCATTGCTCTGCTCACCTGTGTCACATTCATGGCCCTGAGCCAGCAGTGGCTGGTGGTCACTGGGAGAAACATTAGCTTTTCTACTAGTCTGCTGTACTGTCCTATCAGGTCCTGAAACAACACCTAACTTAGTTTCCAATTTAATTTGGAAAGTATTCTAATAACATACACATTTGTATTCTATTCCCCTAGGGACTCTGGCCAAACTACTTAAAGTGTTTATTCCAATGGAGAGATCTATGATGTAGCTGTATATCTTATAATAAATGATGTGCAAAAATCTTTACATCTAATTGAAACTCTTTTTTCATTTTCAAAAGGCTGCTATCCCATTCATAGTGGGACTGGTGATTAGTTGCATTTTCCTTGGACTGAGAAATCATTGTACTTTATTCCAGCATAAGTAAGTAAATTTAGATTTGTTTGTTTTGTTTTATTTTGTTTTTATTTTTGAGACAGGATCTCACTATGTATTCCAGGTTGGCCTTCAGCTCACTCTGTAGCCCAGGCTGGCCTCAAACTCTCAGTGATCCTCCTGCCTCAGTCTCTTGAGTGCTGGAATTGCAGGTGTGTGCCACCACACGTGACATAAACTAGTTTTTACAGAGCGTGATTCTAATTTTGATCTTGATTTTGAGAAAATGCTGATACTTTGTTTAAGCTTATTATCATTTATTAAGAATACAAAACATGTACAGGGTAAACATCGCTATTGTGTGGTAGAATGAATTAATGCTTTGAAAACTCAATGAAGTTGTTTTCCTTTTTACACAGGTATGTATGTATGTATGTATGGGTAAACTGTTCCCCTACAGTTTGTTCTTTTTATCTTCTGAGGCGTACAGTTCCTTCGTTTCTTCCTTCCTTCCTTCCATTTTTCTTTTCCTTTTTTCTTCTTTCCTTCTCTCTCCTCACGCCCACCTCCCTCTCTCCTTTTTCTTCTCTCCGTTCTTCCTCTTTGAATTTTTGCATTGCAAGGAGTTTGAACCCAGGTCTTTGCCACTGAGCTACACCTCCATCCCTTTTAAAATTTTGAGGCAGGTTCTCCCTAAATCACTAAATTGCCATGCAGTTCTCCTGCTCTAGACTTTCCAATATTAGAATTATGCTCTACCGAGGAAAAGGACCCCCAAAAAGAATGAGACATCTCTTTGCAAAAAGTAGCGCTTTATTTAAGCTGGTACCCAGCGCAGAGTACAGATGGGCTCTGCAAGCTGCTGCTCGCTGAGGAGAACAGCAAGAAGCTTATAAAGTGAAAAACCACAAAGGGAGGCAGTCAATACCCAGATCTTGTCTTTGCAGAGTGCTAGGTACTTTTGGTGGTTATAATTCTCAGAACCGATGCTTTTCACAAGAACATCAAGTTAACAATTTGGCTCTTGTGGTTTTTGCATTGCCTGGGAACTGTAGCAGAGGATTTTTAGCAGGGGGTTTTGAGGGTACAATGGGTGACTGGAGGGTGAGGGGAAACGGCGCATACGGAACAGGATGGCAGCACTTTGGTCAGGTTACAACATTCCCCACTGATTTGATGTTAGTGAGGCAAATCTTTGCCTCATAAAGTAAGTCAGAGGAATTTGCTCATAACCCTGAGTCCTTAAAATCATTAGCTTAATAGTTTGTACCTGGCTCTTGACGTAATCCAACAGTTTGTTAATGATACATGGCCCAACAGTTACACAAACAAGCAAAATTAACAGGGGTCCAGCAGCAGCAGTTATCAGAGTTGTTAACCAAGGGGAGAAGGAGAACCATCGTTCAAACCAGTTTAATTCAGCTTGTCTAGCTTGTTTTTTTTTTTGTAATCTTTTTTTGAGATTTGCCATATTTTGTCGGATGACACCAGAGTGGTTTGCATATAAACAACAGGTTTTTCCCAGGGCCAAACAAAGGCCACCTTTCTTTAAGAATAACAAATCTAGACCTCGTCGGTTCTGTAGAACCATTTCGGCCAAGGAACTTAGGGAGTCTTCCAGTTTGGACACCGAGTCACTGAGAGAGGCCAAGCCTTGATCAATGAGGGCGCTTAGGCGTCTGTAATTTTGGTCCCCAATGACCAAACTGGATACCCCCAACCCCATGGATCTGGCTATCCCCAGTCCTAGCAAGGTGGGGATAAGCACAGGATTTCTTTTCTGAAGGTTAAGTTCCTGGGAGCCTAAGCCAGGTAGAATGTGGTTTTTCCATTTTTCCCTGAATACCAATAGGCCTGAGGAAGGACATGCACCACGATACAAAGCTCAGGATGTTGAATGAACAAATGATGCATAGCACAAGGAATAATGCCAGAAGTGCAGACAAACCAGGTTCTGTTCGGAGCAACCAAATGCTGATTAGCAGGGTATGAAAAATTGGAGATCTGGATGGAAAAGGTCAAGTTACAAAGTGAAGCATAAGGTGAGGTTCGCAGAGAATAGGAGGCAGAGTAGACACAGGTGCCGGGTGTGCCTTGGACATTGTCCAAGGTGAGCAGGGGCTTAGCGCCCCACCAGCAAGTGGGGTCATCAGCGGAGGAGTTAGAAGGCTGCTCTTTATCATAGGAGTGCCCGTATAGCAGGGTGGACGAGACGGAAGGCATAGCCAGCAGTCAGTGGTAAGGTTAGGGGAGCTGAAATTTAGGAACTGGAAAGCAATATATAGAGGCAAGAAAGGGTCTGGGGGTGCAGTGAGAGTGGTGGGGAAGAAGGATATAGCTGTTTCAGAGGAAAAAGAAGGAGGAGGGGGGCGTGTAGTGGGCGGTGGGAAAGAAGAGGGAATGTGACGAGGTGGAGGTGGTTGGGGAGCTAGGGGTCCTATGGGGCGAGCGGGAGCTATGCATGGGGGCCCTGGAATGAGCTGTATAGTAAAAGAGTTTCCAGGGTTATAACCTGAAGTCTAGAGTCTAATACCGTAATGTAATCCTTATTTCTAGAGTCTACTAGTGGGCTTCTTTGCTGTAAAGGTCATCAGGTTGCATTTGTTAAGTTCACAAGTGCTAGGAGTGCCACGGGTGAGGTGAAGGTGTTCGTCTGCATCACCTTCATTCCAAGGGGAGATAGTCACACAGCTCCAATATCGGCAGAAAAACTCTGTTTGCTGCGAGTATGCACAGTATTGGGTCTTATAGCTATAAGGTACCCCCTGATAATATTGGGTTTGGGGGCAGAGATACCATCCGGTGGACTGTAAGACCTTCTGACTGTGTAAGTCGCGGCAAGGTCCAGTGGGTTTGTTTGCCATCCTATTTTTAATGGAAATCATGGCATATGTATCCAGTTCCATTCTTGGAGTTCTGACCTTTTGAGGCATCATATTGAGCATGGCACACAGATAAGGGAGATGACACCATGGACAGTGCTATTAGTAGCTAGCACCTCGCCTGTGCTATAATCAGTTATTTTCCAAGTCCCATGTAATGGGGCATGGCCCAGTTTATTTGTGTCCCCACAGGGGAGGATGCATAAGATCAGAACAGTCAAGTACATTTGGTTAATTTAAGCTTTAAAGGGTCTCCAGAAGAGGCCACAGTCCACTTATCTGAGGGTTGGTCTTTGTCTGGGGTCGGGACTGGTTTGATGTGAGAATGATGAATCCAGGCAGTCTTTCTGGCAACCTTGACTGCTGTCGGAGTTCTGAGGACCACCGTGAAGGGACCTTCCCAGTGTGGCTCAAGAGATTCTCGGCGGTGTCTTTTGATGAGCACTAGGTCCCCAGGTTGCACAGTTAAGAGGTCGTCCTGGGTGGAGGTGGGGGACGGAGGATGCTGTTGCTTGAATAGCTGATGGATCAAGGTTAGGATGGGTTGGAGAACCTGGAGAGACTTAATGAGATCCTGATTAGCCAAATCAGCTAATTTTTCTTCAGCAATTTTGGGAATGAGGGGAGGGGGTCTCCCAAACATGGCCTCAAAAGGGGAGATTCCTGCAACATAAGGTGTGCAACATGCGTGCAAAAGGGCAAAGGGAAGGAGACTCACCCAGTTTTCGCCAGTTTCCAAAGCCATTTTAGTCATAATTGTCTTTAAAGTCTGATTTATTTTCTCCACCTGTCCTGAACTCTGAGGTCGATAGGCACAATGGAGTTTCCAATCAATCTGTAAAGCCTTAGTTAATTTTTGAGTTATTTGGGCTATGAAAGCCAGGCCATTGTCGGACCCCATAGATAAAGGGAGGCCAAATCGAGGAATTATTTTATATAAAAGCTTTTTGACTACTATCAAAGCTGACTCAGACTTAGTCGGGAATGCTTCAACCCATCCAGTAAAGGTGTCAAGCATAACCAACAAATATTTATATCCCTGAAGTCCAGGCTTTCCCATTTCAGTGAAGTCTATCTCCCAATGTTTTCCAGGCATGGTTCCTCTATATCGAGTGGTTTCAATTTGTTGTGGGCATTTGGGGTTAACAAGCTGACACTGAGGGCATCTGAGACTTGCAGACTGACTAAGCTTAGTTAATTGTGGAATGAAAAAGTGGTCCCGGAACAATGTGGCTAGCTTTGATCCCCCGAGATGAGTAGACTGATGAGCCTGTGAGATAAGTTCTTGGCCCAAGGCTTTAGGGAGAAGGATTCTCTTGTCAGGCAGTTGATACCATCCCCCTGGAACATTTGGCTTTGCCTGAAGCTGAGCCGCCAAGTGCAAATCTTTTTGAGAATAGACAGGTTCAGACAGGGTGGGGGGGATCAGTAGCAATTCATGTGTTGTTTTAATCCCCACTGATTTTATGGCTGCCCTACGTGCAGTGGCATCTGCTAAGTTGTTGCCTCGTACAACAGGATCATCTCCAGTCTGGTAGGCTTTACAATGAATGATTGCCACCCTTTGGGGCAGCCATATGGCAGCTAACAAGTCCAAAATCTGGGGTGCATTTTTGATCCTTTGGCCCCCAGAAGTCAATAGGCCTCATTCCTGATAAATGGCCCCATGGACATGGGCAGTAGCAAATGCATATCTGCTATCAGTAAAAATGTTGATTTCCTTACCTTCTGCCAGCTTGAGGGCGGTGGTGAGTGCTATGAGCTCCGCCCTTTGTGCCGATGTTCCTGGTTCCAAGGCTTGTTCCCATAAGACCTGGGAGTCCATGGTGACGGCTGCTCCAGCCACTCGCTTACCTTGGAGGATGTAGCTGCTCCCATCAGAGAAGTAACATGGAGCCCCTATCAGGGGCTCATCAGTTAAATCTGGCCTCAAGCTTGCAAGATGATCGATGATCTCCTTGCAGTCATGGAGGGGCTGGGAGGGGTCATCATCAGGCAGCAGGGTGGCTGGGTTTAAAGCGGCCGTTTCCTTGAAACTGATAGTTGTTGGGTCTAGGAGCAAAGCTTGGTAGTGCATTACTCGGGCGTTCGACAACCATCGGTCTGGTGGGGCTCTGATGAGGGTCTGCAACGAATGTGAGGAGACAATTAAGAGCTTTTGTCCAAAAGTCAATTTGTGGGCCTCTTTGACTAAGAGGGCCACAAAGGCAATCATTCGCAGGCAAGGGGGCCATCCGGCTGCCACATTGTCTAGTCTCTTGGAGAGATAGGCTACAGGCCTTTGCCAGGGTCCCAGGCATTGGGTTAGGACTCCCTTGGCTATTCCCCATTTTTCATCAGAGCCACAGGCAAAGTGAAGAAAGCATCCTTGAGGTCCAGTACAGTATATCAGGTCTGCTCCGGACTTAACAGGCTCAGCAAGGTGTAGGGATTAGGGACCGTTGGATGGAGGGTTGCAACTCTCTTATTTATTTTTCTCAAGTCTTGCACAGGCCGGTAGTCCTGTGTTCCTGGTTTTTGCACTGGCAACAAGGGAGTGTTCCAAGGGGAAACATAAGGCTTTAAAATGTCATGATCTCTAAGTTTCTGAGTATGTTTTGCTGTCCCTTGGCAGGCCTGCAAGCCAATAGGGTATTGTTTAAGCCGTATGGGGGTGGCCTGGGGAATAAGTTTAATTACTAAAGGTACCTGGTTGACTGCCAGTCCAGGAGGATTTTGCTCCACCCATACTCCCAGAACTTCTTGCATTAATTCATGTAATAAGTCTATCTGTAGCAGTTTTAGGGGCTTCCAATAACAAATGTCCTTCTCCCTCTGGGTATAGGGCCAAGACCTTAGTTTGAGGCTCTGAAAGGTCTTTGTCCAATTGTACTGTTGGGATGGTTGTTTCAAAACTAAGGTGGACCTTTAGTTTATGCAGAAGGTCACGGCCCAATAGAGGGTCAGGGCATTCAGGCACCTATAAGAATTCATGTAGCATAGTCTTTTGTCCAGGTCCAGCAAGTTGGGCCTGAAATTTTTGATAAATCTTGGCAGAACCAGTAGTTCCCAACACCTTTAAATTTTTTCCTGTAGGTTTTCCTATTGGTTTGGTAAGGACTGAGTGGGCAGCACCCGAATCCACCAAAAAATCAACATGTTGGCCCCCCACGTTTAGGGTTAACCTGGGCTCTCGGGGAGCATAAGAGCCCTGACTTCCTCAGCCCTGGGATAGTAAGGTCTTTGCATCCTTTTCCAGTTTAGCTTTAAGTTTTGGACAATCCTTTTTCCAATGCCCAGGCTCTTTGCAATATACACATTGATTCTTATCTAGTGGAGGACGGTCCTTATCTTTCTTTTTAGTAACCTTTTTAGTCAAAACCTCTAACACCTTAGTTAGCTTTTTGTCAGTTGTCTCTTGGCAGTCTTCTCGATTCTCAAAAACCTTTTGAGCTACCTCTAATAACTGACTAAGGGGCATCCCTCCAAATCCCTCAAGTTTCTGTAATTTTTTTCTGATGTCGGGGGCCAACTGGGTAACAAAGGCAAGATTAATAGCCCTTGCATTCTCAGGAGCCATTGGATCTATGGGAGTGTAAATGCGATATGCTTCCTGTAATCTTTCCAGAAAACCCGAAGGGGACTCATTTGCCAATTGTCTTACCTCGCTTACCTTGGATAGGTTTGTGGGTTTTCTGGCAGCGCCCTTAAGGGCTTCTAGGAACAGCTGGCGATACCGATCAAGAGCCTCCTTACCTGCGGTCACGTTGGGGTTCCAATCAGGGCGGGACAGCGGGAAAGCAGAGTTCTGGAGAACTAGGTGCCAGGGGAGCGGAGGGGCGGTAAGGCGGTAGGGGGGGCTCCTCCTCGTCGGCTGGCAAAATCGGGCTCAGCTCCGATTTTGGTTTCGTTTTCAAAGGAGCCAACAAAGGAGGGTTACCAGGCTGTTGATTGGTAGCTTTAAGGAACTTCTTCAACCAAGAAGGAGGATCATGAATGAGGTTGATCCAAACCTGTATGTAGACAATCTGGTTAAGATGTAGGGGAAGGCAGAAGACATATCTTTGGACTGCCTCCGCGGTAGTCAGGTCAAAAGTCCCAGTGTCTAGCCATCTGGGGATGCCATGTGGCCATTTCAGGGAACAGAATATTTGGAGTTTCCCAGGGCAGAGAGGTTCTCCATACCCTTGGGCCCTTTTCCTGAAATCTGCAAAATGATTAAGGATCAAATCTAAGGGTGTCAGGGCCACAGAAGAGCCTTGGCCCATGATTAGTTGCTGATGGTTACTCTTGGATAGAAACAAATCGACCAAAGCAACACAAGACAAGGCGCCACAAAAGACAGAAAATTGTAAACACACATAAGAGACTTTGTTTGTCCTTGATTGGGCGACCTGCAGGGAAAAGGTTATTGCTACGACTCGTATATCCGATGAGTCGCATATGACCTAGGAGGGAAAAATCAAATTAGAAAAGGCAAACAAAAGGCAAACGGGTGTAAACCCCAAATGTCAAATGGGCCGAAGCCCCAAATTACTAAGTGGGCGATAAGCCCCTGGAGGGTGTCCCGCTCTGGTGCAGTGGGAGAGCTAGGCTCTGCCACTGCCACAAATGTGCAGACCAAAACCAAACAGAAAAGAGAGGATACTTACAGAAGTTGATCAAGTGATGAGAAGGGTCTGGTGCAAAGAGTCTGGGGGATTAGGGGATCCTTATATTGATCCCGGATGAGCCCCCAAATTGCTCTACCAAGGAAAAGGACCCCCAAAAAGAATGAGACATCTCTTTGCAAAAAGTAGCGCTTTATTTAAGCTGGCACCCAGCGGCGCAGAGTACAGATGGGCTC
>NW_004955433.1:175158-209769 GCF_000276665.1 Chinchilla lanigera
GCTCTTGTGGTTTTTGCATTGCCTGGGAACTGTAGCAGAGGATTTTTAGCAGGGGGTTTTGAGGGTACAATGGGTGACTGGAGGGTGAGGGGAAATGGCGCATACAGAACAGGATGGCAGCGCTTTGGTCAGGTTACAACAAATTGAAGGCATATCTGGCTTTTTTTTTTTAAACAACTGAGATCCATTGAATCTTTGGAAAAATATATATTCAAGTCCTTTTCCATTTCTAACACTGGCCTGTTTAGGGCTTGTTATGGTTGAGTTGGAGTTTGTATTTCAGGGCTTAGTCCCCTAGCAGATATAATTGTGGTGTATTGTCTCCCATGGTGTGGGGTATCTTTCACTCTGTTGATTTTGTGTTTGATGTATAAATGTTTTAAAATTTTATGTAATTCAGCTTAGCTATTTTGTGTTTTATTGCTTAAGAACTAATTTCCTTGGTGTCTTTTGATTTGTTTGCTTTGAGGGTTGGTTAAATGTATGGACTCATTTTTTCCTGTTACACGAGTGACACTTTGTGTCACTCTTATGATCATTAATTCCTTTCAGTTGTGTAACTGAAAATCAGACCTGCCCTTAAAAATTTTGTTTATGGTGAAGGTTTTGTTTTGTTTTGCTTATGTGGAATGGAACCCAGGGGTGCTTTGCCAGTGAGCAATATTCTCAGCTCTTTTCAGTCTTTATTTTAAAAGGATCTTGCTAAATCGCCCAGGTGGCATTGAACTTTCCATCCTTCTGCCTCAGCTTCCCCAGTGGCTAGGATTGTAAGCATCTCATCATGTCCAACTCACAATGGGACATTTTTAATGACTGTGTCACATTCTGCACACAGGTCCTCAGCACCAGCTCAGGGCCCATATCATAATTCATGTGTGCAGAGTCACTGTGCCCACTGGACATTCACAGTCTCAGGTTGCCTCCCTGTGACCAGCGGGGTGCGTGGTATTATTTCCATTTTACTGTTGGGGAAAGTTGTAGAAGCTTATGTTGATATACAGAGGTGCCCAGTTATTTCTGAGTAAAAGAATAAGCATAAAAGCCAATTTCTGCTGTCATGTAAAATAAATGTCCTTCTACATGGAGTCAGAGTGTCACTGCACAACAAGATACTCATTGCCGCAGTTCCCAGTTTGACCACTTTTCACCTTCCCCAAAGGCTGAGGCCTCTGGGTTGTTCAGCACTGGGGGTTTTGGGTTGTGCCCCATGGACCCCATTTCTTCACCCGGCACACCTCACATCACAGGGTCTAGAGATTGGACCTCACATATTGTGTAGCAGGGCGCATTTGGAGAAAATAACTGGGAAACATTTCATCATTTTGAAACTCCAGGGGTAGCCAATTTCTCAGTGGCATTAACATAGGCCACAATCCCCAAACTGAGCATTAATCTTAGTATCTGTTTATTTATTCATTTATTCTATTTAGTCATGTGGTAATGAGGATTGAACCCCACGCCTTTGTTCTCAGAGACATCTTAGTCCTTTTTACTTTTTTTTTAAAAATAGTATCTCACTACATTGCTAAATTGCCATGGTTGGACTCGAGCTTGAGGTTCTTTTGCCTCAACCCCTTGGAGTGCTGGGATTATAAGTGTGACCACCATACATGACTTTTTATATTTGTATTTTGACTTAATTTTTGCAACCATTTTGTTAAAAGAATTCAGACCACATGAGAGTAGTGCATGCATGTGTGCATGTGCGTGTGCGTGTGCGTGTGTGTGTGCATGCGGAAGTGATACCTGCTGCCCGTGTTCATTGCAGCACTCTTCACAAGAGCCAAGCTCAGGACTCACAGCCTAAGTGTCCTTTTCCAGATGGAGTGGTCATAGTGTGCAGTGTGTGCACACAATGGAACACCATTCTGCCTTAAAAATTGTTACTTCTCACAATGTGGGTGGAACTAGAGAATATAATGCAAAATGAAACAATCCAAGTGCAGAAAAATAAGGCTCTGAGGTGTGGATTCTCAAAGTGTCAGACATTTAGAAGTGGAGTGGAATGGTGGTCACAGGGGGCTTGAGAACCAGGAGATCGTGGGCAAAGGGTTCATTTTTTTAGCTGCCTAAGGGGAAGAAGACCTTTAAAAAAACATTTGAGATGAATTTTAGAGTGTGATTAATGCAGTAAATAATAATGTATGTGTCAAAATTGCTGAGAGTAAATACAAATATTTCCAGCATATAAAATGGTAACTATTTGAAATGATGGATATCAGCTTAATCAAATGGATTCAATTATTATTTCTGTTTGTAGTTGTAAATCATATTATCAGTTTTAGCCAGGCATAATGGTGCACACCTGTAATCCCAGCACTTGGGAGGCTGAGGCAGGAGGATTGCTGTGAGTTTGAGGCCATCCTGGACTACACAGTGAATTCAAGGCCAGCCTGACTACACAATGAGACCCTGTGTGATAAATAAAACAAACAAAAACAGAACAAAAAATCAGTTTTACCCCATAAATATGCAATTTTAAAACTTACAATTAAAAATTTAACCTACCATTCAGGAGGCTGAGACAGGAGGATCACCATGAATTTGAAGCCAATCTGGGCTACATAAGTCAGTTCAAGACCAGCCTGCACTACACTGTGAGACCCTGTCTCAAAACAAAAACTTATAATAAGTTAGATCAATAAATAAATATTACAGGTATGCATTACCTTCTTGAAAGGAATTGGAATGGTTTGGTTTGTTTGATTGGTGGTGGTATTTTTCTTTTTGTTTTAGTGTTTGTTTTGTTTTGTTTTTGAGAGGTTTTTCTATGTAGTTCAGACTGGATTTGAACTTGCTATGTAGCCCAGGCTGGCTTTAAACTCATGGGGATCCTCCTACTTCTGGGAGAAAGGAGTGTACCACCAGGCCCAACTAAATGTTTTTAAAATAAAAACTATTTAGTATGAAATAAATCATCATTGGATCTTGTTTCTTGATCTGTTTCTTTTGATTTGTGATTTAAGACCATTTACATTGATGGCTGTAGCTGATATGTATTGATTTATCCTTGTCATATTGTCTTGCTGTTGGTTCCCTGCTTTTCCCCTCTGTTTAACTGGATGCCCTGCCTGGTGGCTTCCTTCTGTTGGTGTTCTTGGATTTGTTGTCTTTTTTATCTCTTTCTAGAACATCTTTGAGAACATTTTGTAGAGCTAGTTTGGTGGTCACGAATTTCTTCAGTTGTTCTTTGTCATAGAAGTATCTTATTTCTCTATTAATTCGTTAATAGTTTTGCAGGGTGCATCAATCTGGATTGGAAGTTTTTTTTTGTTTTTTTTTTTTTTTTCAGGGTTTGAAATACTTCAAGCTGTCCTTGACTTAAGGGTTTGTGTTGAGAAGTCTTCTGTGATTCTGATGGGCTTTCCTTTATAGGTGATTTGTTTCTTTTCTCTAACAGCTTTTAATATTCTGTTTTTATGATGAATTTCTGAAATCTTGATTATTATATGCCCTGGTGTAGATTTATTTCGGTCATGGCTAATTGGAGTTCTATATGCCTCACTAATTGCATGTGAAATTTTTTCCCATGGTTGGGAAGTTTTCTGCCATTACTTCTGTGAATAGGTTTCTGTGTGGTTTGTGCTGACTCTTGCTTTTCATTTACTCCCGTCAACCTTATGTTGTTCTTTTTTGTGTCATCTTGCAGCCCTTGGATTGTTCTTTCATGGTCTCTTGCTATTTTTTAAGAGATTTTTTTTTTTCTGTGACTGCTAACTGTGATCCTGTTTTCTAGGTCTGATATTCTGTCTTCACTTTCATTTATTTGGCTTTACATGCTTTTAGTAATTTTTAAAAATTTACTGGATATCTATTTGAACCAGTTTCATGAAAAAAAATAAAATAAATTATTTTAACATTTAGAAGGAATTTCACTTTCTACCTTTTTGGAATAGTAAATATTGCTGTGCTATTAGATATGAGACCACAGAGTATACTGACACTTCACTATGTCCCTTTTTTCTGAAACTAGCTTTTAGCTTGACATACAGGTTACTTATTTACCAAAAGTTACTTAGCTGGTTGTCTACCAGGCCTGGCTGTTTTCATTCATTTTAACTATTCAATAAATATTTACATTTATAAATATTTATACCTGTAATTACTCATTCTTGGGATATTATAATAAATGAGTTTCTATGAGCTTTTTATTTTCCTTTGTATAGTTGGAGTGTTCACTTGGGTTCATATATTTGTAAAAATTTTCCTTGCTTTTATGGCATTTAAATGTATGCCACACCATCTCATTTTCAGTTTCAGCTCATGTCTTCCATGTCTACCAATTTGTTTATTTGTAAAGGAAAGCTTACCCTTATTTCAAGAATGTTAGCATGTGTCTATAAAATCCATATTTCTCTTAAGTGTACATTAACTGAGCCCTTCTCTTTTTTATAGTTAGCATCACTTAGTTTTCCCTTTTGACTGCTTGGGAAACCACATAGGGAATTGGTTGTCCCACGTAGAGGATAATTATTACAGTTTTGCTGAAGGGTGTGTATGTGGTGGATGTTTGTAACAAAGTGCCTTGTGAGGATTCCCTCCTCTTTTGTTCCATGTTTTACTTTTTTTTTTAACTCAGTATTAACACCACTGTGGCTAACAGAAAATTTTTAAATATTTAGGCTTGATTTAGCTTACTGGTTTTCTCTTTATACATTGGAGATGGTTTAGGAATAATACTACACATTTTTGTTAAACTGAAAGGTGATTAGTATTTTTCTGATTTACTTATTAGCTCAGGCTGCCATGATAAAACACCACAGACTGGGTGGCTAAAACCACAGAAGGTTTATTTTTCTCTCAGTTGTGGAGTCTGAAATCTGGGTTCAGGATTCTGGTCTAATAGGACACTGAGGGTTAAGCCCTTTTCACATTGAAAGTTCAGCCTTCAACATGTTAATTTTAGGAGAACACAGTTCCACAGTTTAGTGCACAGCAACCGAAGATCATGCATTTGAAAATGTGTTATAATATGAAGTCACAGTCCCCATGGAAACAGTCAAGGTACCTCATGGGGTCCTAGTTATGCTTCCCTCTCTGCTTTGGCCAGGAGAGTTGTGGTATATGTATATTATATATAATCTGTTCACTGTTATATGTGGAATAAACTTTGTGGGTAAAATATTGACCTAAGGGTGTTGAATTGACTGTGGTGTATTTGTTCTGGTTTTGACCTGGCAGAGCTTCGATACTTTTTGTGCTGACAATCTACCAGAGTTTCAGTTTCTTGGCAGCAGTGGAGACATTTGTGTTGGAGAAGAAGCTCTTCATGTGAGTAAGCCTCTGTTCTGGAACGTGTGTCTGTGGCCATTGGGCTAACTGCTCAGTACCAGAATTGGGCCAAGGATTTGATTTCAAGGATTGACATCTTCCTGTTTTATTCTTTTTTTCTTTTCTCTTTTTTTCTTTTCTTCTCTCTTCTTTTATTTTCTTTTACTGTAGTTGCTTAATTTACAAAAATAAATTGTATATATGTATCATGTATAGTACAGTACTAGATTTTGAAATTGGTATGGGAATGACCAGTGTTAACAGAAAGCAAAGGCATGGCTAGGATAGAAAATCAAAAGCATGTGGGCCTTACAACAAGGGCAGGAATTTCAGGACTAGGATATGGTCAGTAAGTCCCAGTGTGGCAGAGAAAGCAAAAGGTTGAAAAGTATTTTTGTTTGTTTGTTTTCAGCAAATAATAGGTGATGATGACCCTTGACAGGAAAGTTTAAGCAGCTTGATGGAGATTAAGTAGGTTCAGCAGTAAATTGCCCTGGGAGGGAAAATTGACAATAATTCACCAAATTTAGCCATTGGTGGAAAAATGCAAAGAGCCAGAGAGCAGATTTCTAGTAAAAAGCCATCTGGTTTTGTTTCATGTGTTTTTCAAATATGGAAGAGATTCGCATATATTAAATGTGAAGGAAAGGAATCATCAGAGAAGGAAGGACTGAAGATACAGACAGACAGTTTCGGAATTATGGGAGACTGATGTCAGGAGGAGTCAGGGTTAGGATTTGGTAGCTCTCAGACCTGTTTGCTGGGTGTGTGGTTGCTAAAAGCAGTCTATTTCTCTTCTAACATGAAAGTAGCAAAAGTGAATAAAGTTTAGTGCTTTGATGCTAACTGGGGGCCTTAGAGAGTAGCATCCCCTCTGTAATAGAAGCAGGGAGAAGCAAAGCCTCCATCAGCACTGAGATTAGCCCTTGACGTGCTATCTTCACAGACAGGGGAGAAGCAGTCTCAGGAGGAGGAGGAGACACAACTCTGCACCTGGAGGGAGGTTTTAGGGCAGTGCAGGGTTTCAGGACAGCTGCAGCAGGGAACTGTGTAGTGAGAACAGTCACAGCAAGAGCCTCCTGGGGCTGATCTCCAGGGAGCTGGCAGCAGGGATGGGGGCAGCCCGGGGGATGTGGAAAGCTGGTGTGTTAAGCCCCAGGTAGCAAAAGAAGTCTGTATGGCGTGCAGATCTAGTATGTGCCTTCTGAAACTAATCTGGGATTTATAATGTGTGTGTTTCTTCTATAGGCATGAATATATCAGTGGATACTATGGACTGTCATCTTATTTCCTTGGAAAACTACTATGTGATTTACTATGCAGGAAATTGTTACCAAGTATTATATTTAATTGTATACTATACTGCATGTTAGGTAAGTAACAAGACAAAAAAGAATGTAATTTTGGGCTTGGATTAGAAGTGAAGCCAGTTTCTATATGCAAGCGTATTTGTGGTTCTCAGAACTACAAACCAAGCCATGAGCTGGGGAAGCATGAATCCACAGTGCATGCTTTAAAGCTGTACAACGTGGATATTTCCTCAAGTCTTATTCCAAACAAACTTTTGATTTTTGTTGTTGTTTTGGTTTCTTTGAGACAGAGTCTTGCTGTGTAGTTCTGTGTAGTTCAACTCACTGTAGAGCCCACACTGGCTTCAGACTCACAGCAATCCTCCTGCATCAGTCTCCTGAGTGCTGGGATTACAGACATGCAACACTACGCCTGCCAACCAAAATTAAAATTATTTATACAACTACATTTTGGTGACAAATGCTGGGTGTCATGCACAATTATGGAAAGAATTTGTACAACTATCTGAGGCTGTACTAGAGCAGCTGGAGTATTTATTGCCTATCCATATTTTTACCTGTATCTCTAAATATATCACTATATTACTATAGATAGGTAATATCTATTATTGTATTGAGAGGTGATAAATCAATATACATTCTTTGTCCTTCTTACTCTCTCATGACTTAAATATGATGACTTTGGGGTTTATTGGTTTAATAAAAATACTTGTTATAAGAATGCAGACAGATTCATTTGTGTTTTATTCTCAGGCTCCACCTTCTAGGCTCTTTACATCAGTATATTCATATATTTCCCTGACACATACATATACATACCAAAGTTGTCTATTTTGACAATACATTATAGGATAAGAACCACTGACAGAGCTTACAGTTTGCATTTTTTTAAAATAAGAGGTGCCTCAATAAGAATTAGGCATGTAATTCAGACTTCCCCAGACTCTTGATTGGTAGTTGTGTGGCTATTCGAAAGTCTTCAGACTGTGTGACCCAGAGCATTCGCTCATTATGGTTTACAGAACAGTTTATTAACTTAACAGCCCCATTCTCAACCACAGTCATGTGAAGCTTTGGCAGGGAGATTTAGGTTTTAAAGGCACCCTCTGTTCCAGGACAGTAAGACTCTGAGAGGTTGTGAAACACCCTGCCCCTGCTCTCCTCACTACTAGCCGTCAAGTACACACTGAGTGCTGTAAAGGTGTCTGAGGAAGTTAATGGCTATTGCTGTTTTCTTTAGAAGAGCAAACAGACAGCTCTGGCCCATCGTGTTGCCTGAAGCTCTCCATCTCAGAAACTCAGGTATTGTTCATTATCACACATGAGGGAGCACAGGATGTACGGAACAGTGCTTTTGCAGTATCAAAAAGAAAGTGGTGTGGTATTAGAAATTAGAACTTTAGGTGGTTACAGGGAAGCAAACAACAGGGTAGTTGTGTAGTAAATGACTTTAAATTTTGACATCAGTTTCTCTGAATATTATAGCATTACTTACCCAGTAGAGAAATGTAACTATCCAGTGACCGAGGCTGTTGACCTGCCTCCTTTTCTTTGTTAGGATTGAAGCGAACTGCAGGTGCTTTTCTCGTCCTGATGCTTTCCCTTGCGATGGTGTCTTGTTCGGCCCACTTTCTGGCACTGGCCATCGCTGCAGGTCAGGGTGTGGTGTTTCTAACAACACGTCTTATGGACATCTATTTTGTGTTTATGATGGTGAGTAGAAACTGTGTTTCTGTGAGGGAATTTTCCCCTTTTTTCTTCCTGCACATTCCTCTGTCCTGTAAAGCCATCATGGATTGTGTAGATTCTTTTCAGGGGCCATAATATAGTTAGTAATTAGAAGATGTGCTAGCATTCCTCCTTGATCTTATGTAGGGTGATTTTTGGTATTATATTGTTTTGTTTTGTTTTTGTGCTGTTCTAACATAGTTAGTATAACTTAACTGACATGTCCTACTAATAAGCTTTTAAAAGACATTTCTTGGTGACATTTTCTAAAATGGTAGCTGTCATTTAAAATGTCACCAAGAAGGGTCTTTTAAAAGCTTATTAGGATAAATTAGAACTTCCAAAACCAGAAGAATTAGGATTCACCAATTCCCTCATAAAAAGTCCAGGTAACCTGCTGTCTTCATGCCGGTGTTGGAGAACTTCTTGCTGTTTAACCGTGGTGGAGGGGTTGTGGTTGGGTTCACTACTCTCTGGGGTGAGAATGAAGCTCTGTGAAATGTGTTAGAGTGTAGGGTTGGGAAGTCTGTCTGGGGAGCTTCTTGTATTTTAAAAAGGAGTGTTTTGAAAATACTAGAGAATTCCAAAGTCCACAGTATTAGATCAGTTCCTGTCTGGATTTCTGTGAATCTCTTATATCAAAATATTCCTGCTTATCTTTCTTTTAATGGTTACTTAGTCCTAATTTTACATGGTCATAAACCTTGCACTCGCTGAGATGAATCAACAGATAAACAGAACCACTTGCCACAGATTTTCCCCCTCCTACATGAAGTATACAGGAATGCTTAGCCTGCTAATGCACGTTCTTTGTGCTAGAGTCAGAGTAGATGTCTTCCATGATGCCTAATCAGCATTAGCACAAGCTCTTGCCAAAGTTTAGCTCTTCCCTTAAGCCTTGTTCATCTTGCCTGTCCTGTGCTCCAGTAAAGAGAATGTCCTTCAGTAAATGTAAATCTTTTGCTGATTTATGTGATGCTCTGATTATTTTGTAAAGGTTTCCACATAGAATTTAAAAATCAATCATAAAGCTATATTTTACTTAGAAGCTGTATTATGTACTAAATACTTTATAAGCTCAAGTTTAAATATGTGCAGATGTACAGCAGCATTGTTCTTGTTTTGCATGTCTCAGTGAACCCAGTACTAGTTGGGATAGGTGTTACGTAACTATCTGCATAGTGTTTCTGGTTCATGTTGAATAATCCTTCCTGAGATCTCCATTATGATAGTGTTTTGGGTAAATTTAAATGGAGGTATTGACCACATTTCCTGTTGTACTTTATCTCATCATGGTGTGTTTCATTCCTTCACTTTGGGTAACCTGAAGTCTGTATTCTGAACAGTAAATTAATCTTGAAGCTATGAATGTAGAATGCAAACACTTTTAAATAACAAATCTTACTTTATGTGGCATTGAGTAGCCTTGATGCTCAAGATTGTTCTGGTCTATTCTTAGACTGCAGGTTAATTAGGGGGACAGACAGTGGTAAAGTTAGAATAGTCAATACAGTGGCCCTTTGTGTCCATGGCTTCCATATGCAAAGATTCAACCACAGATCAGAATCATACAGAACAAAAATATCTGTGCTGAATATGTGTGGTTTGTTTTGTTTTGACAGGGTCTTTCTGTGTAGTTCATAATGGCTTTAAATTCACTAGGTAGCTTGTCTGGTCTTGAACTCGCAATGATCCTCCTGCCTCGGCCTCCCAAGTGCTGAGACTACAGGTGTGCACCACCATGCCCAGTTAGTTTTTCTTTTCTTGTCACCATTCCCTAAAATATTCAGTATAATTTCCATAGAATTTACATTGAATTAGGTATCCTAAGATATCTTCAGATCATTTAGAATATATAGGACACATATATTTAAAGTATAAAGGGTAAACATGGGGTACACGAAAATACTGTACCTTTTAAAAATAAGAGACTTGAGCATCTGTAGATTTTGGCACCTGACAGAATCAGAGGTTCCTGGAACCAGTGGCACTTGGACACCAGGGGATAACTTACTTTTCTTCCCCAGGACAAGGGACTAAACCCAGGGGCACTGTACTACTGAACCATTTCCTTGGGCCTTTATTTTTTATTTTGAGAAAGGGTCTCACTAAATTGCCTAGGTGAGACTCTAATTTGCAAGTCTCCTACCTTAGCCTCCCATAGTGCTAGTCTTATAGGTCTATGCTACCATGCCCTGCTATGATTGTACTTCTTAATTTTCCACTGTGCGTACCTATGGAAAAGCTCAGAACCTACTAAGTATATTTAAGGGTCTTCCAAGTAAATGGAATCTGTAATATAGATCATGGGTGTATAACTTCCTAAAACCATAGTAGCCTTAGCTATGCAGAGTTATTCACATACAAAAGAGGAAGATGAGTGTTTAGAATAAGTGTAAGGAATTTGTAGATATAGTTCTAGTAGAAATGTTCCAAAGGTTGTAGAGTTCATGGAGAGGGTCTTCTTTAGGAATTCTCCATAAAATAACTGTAGTGGTTCTGACTTCTGCTTTTTGTTTTCTGTAGATTTTTTCAGGTATCACAGTAAATCTTAGAACCATGGCACCTCGGCTTGTGTGGCTTCAGTACTTCAGTATTCTGTACTATGGCTTCACGGTAAAGTATCCTTCACTGTTACCCTGACTTGGTTTTCAAGCTAGGACAAACCAAAACAAAGCCTAACCATGTTATTTCCCCAGCCATGGGCCATGGCCATCTCCCTTTGAAGAACTTTCCCTCCGGAGCAATAGATTAGAATTTACTGTTAACCTTGGTCAACACAAGGTCAGGGAGCCACCGAGGGTTTCCCTCAATTATTTTGTTTGAGGAAGATGCTGGAAGGGGAGAAATCTCATAATAAAGGAAAAGTTTCGCTTATATTGCTGAAAAGCATACTGTGTTTTAGCTTAATAAGAAAATTGAGCTGAAATTAATGAGAGGACAGGAGACTATAATATATAGCTTGTACTGAAAGGAACACTAGAACAGAAACAAAGACTATATAATATTCATAACCATATAGCTAGGTAATCACCTTCAAACAAAGGTATCTGTGTTTTTCTATGTTGTAACCAAGTTTCTAACAACTGTAGTAAAAGCTCGTTTTGATGAAAACTAACAAGAACAGAAGATCATTGCCATAAATGAACTATACTCCTTTCATTTTAGTGTTTATGGGGCTATAAAATTGGAGACAGAAGGAAGAGCTATGGGGTAATCTATCCAGAGGACTCCCTTATTGGTCAATCAGAACCAATATCTCAAATCTAGACCCGGAGATTGCTAGATAGAATAATGTTAGTTGTTTTGGTGTGACAAAGCCTGTGAATGTGAAACTTGCTATTTTTAGAAAGAGCATAAGGATTAGTCTAGAGGACATAATTGTGCCAATTCTCTGAGAACTTTTTGAAAGTTAAAGTTACTGACTTTGTCCTATTTTCACACATGTTACAGGCTTTGCAACACAATGAATTTTTGGGAGAGGACTACTGTGTGGGTCTCAATACAACAGAAAGCAGTAGCTGTCCCAACTACGTAATGTAAGTCTACACCCAGCATCCTAGTGCATGTGCTTACTACTGTGGTGTGATTTAGAATGACTTTCATGTGTAGAACGAGCCCTGGTCCTTTCAAGGTCAATGAATCATTCTGGACCTGCATTTTCGTAATCTTAAAGTGAATCATTGTGTACTAATGTAAACATGCTATATTTTTGTTCTGCTACAGTCAACATGTGTTTAATGCACAGAAATATTTTGGGCCTTTTGGAAGATTATTTTCATGTTTGATTGTGGGTTTGAGTTCTTACTTTTCTGAACATTTCCATTTAAAATGAGCTGCTATCTGTTTAGCAAAGGTGCGCATTTCCTGCACTAGATAGATTATAAGCGGCCTATGAGCCAAAAGCATGACTGACAGGACTCACGAGGGCAGCAGTCACTCAAACAGAGAGAACATTGCCCCTGCCAGGCCCCTGCACTCCCTTTTCCTTCACGTCTTTGGAAAACACCGTGAAATTAAAGCATACACAGCTGCGTGTGCATGTGTGTGTGTGTGTGTGTGTGTGTGTGTGTGTGTACAAGCTGACTCAGCATACTCCCTATCATAAGAATATCATATCCTCTAAAGAAAGAGATATATATTACAGCAGTTGAGAAGGAAATCTTGTTTTTACATAGTATCATTGAAACAAATACAGGGTTTAATAAAGTTAGTAGATCTTGTTTTAAATTTTAATATTTTCCTTCTCTATAAGTCTTGCTAATATTTGCTTTGATACATAAATTAATAAGAGAAACTATAATACTGGTATCCTAAATATCTCTTGATCATTCAAATAGTACTGATAATCATTAGCAATAAGACAAATTTTCATGTTGCCTTCTTTACCCAGCCCTTGTCCTTTGGCTTCCTCTGGGTGTGGTGTCTTTGTAATACAAGGTCACTGCCGGCCTTGTGGTCAGGAGGAAGTGGATGGGAAAAGTGGGAACAGATAGTGAGGAGTCACCACAGTCTTCCTGTCACTGAAGCTCATCCTCAGAAGGGGAAGGATCTAGCCACTTGTAACACAGAAATGCTATTGCTACTTTTAGAAATGCTAAATTTTAAAAATCCAAGAGAAGCACAGAAATGGTTGCAGGCAGTATTTGTGGCTGCATTCGATATTTTCAGCCCCAGGTATTTCTCTAGCCTGTGGCAGGACCCTCCGTCCTGCTCTGCTCCAGCTGCTCTGTAAGGTTTGAGTCTGATCCTGGCCGGCTGGGAATGTCATGTAGCTGAGTGACTGCAGTGCTCACTACAGTCTGTGTGTGAGAGCTGACAGAGCTCGACTCCCGCAGGAGGGCCTGCTCCCACCTGGTCCTGGTGTTAGCCTTTGTAGCCTGTGTTCTGGATGTCTGTCTTGTAAGTGAGCAGAAGGAGATGTTATCATTTTATCAAGGCTGTAGGCATTGTCAGTTAAAGCTCAAGATTTCCCGCCAGGAGTGAATGAAAGTATACTTGACAAACGCTGATTTTGAAGAGAGTAGCATTACAGTTAAGCAAGCTAGAAATGTGGTTCATGATAGGATTCTATAAACCTGGCCAAGTTCAGGAAGCCTACTTCCACCCTTTTAGATGTGTGTAGTATCTAGATCCCTTTAGATTGTTGGAGGGATTCCCTAATCTGTTGGGTAAAAATTGCTGAGCGTAATACCGAGCAAAATTGTAAGCACACAGTAACTGTTAGCTGTTGCCTATGAAGGTTAATTATTAACAGTTTTGTTAATCTGTGCTTTTCTTTATTAAAGAGCAGTAAATATACTGATTAAATTTGACAGCTAATAGCTACTCTTTGTGTTGAATTTCAGATGTACTGGTAAAGAATTCTTGACAATCCAGGGCATTGATCTCTCACTTTGGGGCTTGTGGAAGAATCACGTGGCTTTGGCTTGTATGATGATCATCTTCCTCACCATTGCCTACATAAAGTTGTTATTTCTGAAAAAATACTCTTAAATTAATTTACTGTGAGTTACTGTCACATTCAGAGGAGCGCTGAAGAGAGCAGAGTTACAGTCGGGTGAGCTGGAAACGTGGGGTTTAATGCTGACGCGGATTTTACATTGTCTAGTGTTTACTTGCTGTCGCGTCCTTGTTCGGCATGTTCTTTTCTTTTTTGAGTTTCTTTTGAGACAGGATCTCGCTATGGAGTTTGTGCTAGCTTTGAACTCACTGTGTAGCCCAGGCAGGCCTCAAACTGGTGGTGAGCCTCCTGCCTCAGCCTTCTGAGTGCTGTTTATAGGTGTGCACCACCACACCCGACTCAGCATGTTATTTTCAATAGAGTCATTCAAACAATCATGAGAAACTTAAGTGAAATAACCCAAGCCAAAAAACTAAAGATGTTACGTATTGCAAGTGTTTCATCTTATCAAACAATGTCCCTAAGGACTCAAATCTGCTATAACGAATTGATCTGGTTGTTTTGTTTTATTTTTTGGTACAGGGAATTGAACTCAGGACCTTGCACTTGTTAAGCAGGCGCTGTGCCGCTGAACTATATCCCTGGCCCTAACTTACTAATTTGGAAAAGAACTGAATTCTAGAAGCACTTAACAAATGACTAATATCTCTACTTTCAGTTCCCTCACTCTTTTAAGGAATAGGTAGGCTAGTTGCCCTCTAATTTTTATAGCCTATGAATCTATGATTTCCCATTGTTTCCCCAATAACAAGTGTGTTAATGCTGTATTAGAAATAAGAAATCTAAACTATTTTGGACAAACTAGTGTTATTTCTAGTGTTAAAAAATCATGCTGATGAAGAATATTTCTGATCAGCTTATGAAGGATGGTGACACTTACTCCTCTCCAGGGGTGCTGTATTATCTCAGGAAACTTGGCTATGTCTTAAACTATAGGTAGAGTAGTACAAGGCCAGGGATCTGAAATAATGACTTTTGTGTCATTTTGGGACATTCTGTCTCTGAGAAGTCACTGCCCAGAACAGTACAGTGGTAGATAATGTTCTGTGCGTCAGAATCCCCTGAGGAACTTGGCTGAGACACTGCTGTCTCTCTGAGACACCTGCCCTCGTGCCACCCAGCAGAACCTGCAGAGCGACCTCTGTGGAGAAATGACTCATGCTGCACTTGGTGATTCCCAAGATGCTTTCCACTCTGGAAGTCCTGGATTTATGATTTATTCATGGTAATATCTGTCTCTGCACAGGTTCACCTGCTACTTATCCACCACATTATTTCCATATGTTCTTTTCATTCCAACCCTTCTGGCAACAGGGAAGTATTTGCTAGTAATAAGAAAGCATTTTAAACTGTTTTATGGAGGTGTGGTGTGACATAAAGTGCAGTGCTGTGAATTACCTTAAAGAAAAGACACATGTGTAACCACCATTCCTGGTCAAGAAATGTGGTGTGGCCGCCACACCGGAGCTCCTAGTGCGCCTCTCCAGTCTCTGCAGCCTGCTGTCCTCACAGGGTGTCTGAAATGATGTGTGTGCTCCTCTCTGCTGCTTTCATCGAGCAGCGATGTGGCTCAGTATGATGTTCCTGTGGAGCAAGTGCGGGTGTACAGCTCCCTCATACTTTCAATAAAATTTTAATTTTAATAATTTTACATTTATAGAAAGTTGCAAAGATACAGTGGAAAGTTCTCACGTGTACTTTGGTTAGCTTTCTTTAATTTTAGCATTTTGTGTGGTATATATGAAGCAAAGCTAAGTAGCTACCACTGGGAAATTACTGCTAATTAAACTACACTTCCTGTTACTATCTCACCAGTTTTCCACTCATTTCTTTTATTGTTCCAGCATCCTGTTCAGGAGATCCCATGGCCTCCAGCTCCTCTTCTTAGAGGCAAATTCTTAGGAGAGTTAAGAGAACCGGGTGGTCACAGTGGTTGTTTGGGGTACTATTCAGCCTCTCAGTGGATGCCCTGCCATTTTATTACAGCATCAGTCTAGGGACAAAGCCCTTATATTTTTGTATTTGGATTTTAAGGGCAAATTTTTTCTTATGATTAATGTTTCATTTCATAAGATATTATCAGATTATACTGATTATTATGTGAACATAAAAGTCAATCGGTTTTTCCTGGTTTAGTACTATTTCTGCTTTGCCTATGAGTGTGACTTACAGTTCCCTATTTATACATGTCCTCATTACACATAGAAAATAATAGCTATACTTTGTACACAGAATAAGCCTACAGGAATTAACACAGCAGCCAAAATTATTAATACCTACTTTGTAGTACATGCGATTGTATATATTGTTTGTATTATAATTTACTTTCTATTGTGGGTAGAAACACAACAAAATTTATCATGTTATCCATTTCTAAATTAATGAACACTTGAAAATATGTTTATTTTACATAAAATATGAAATAAAATGTTGGTGTACTTAAGAATATGTATATATTTCTTACAAATTTTATTTTATTTTGAGCCCAGCCTGGCCAGCTTAGCAACTTAGTGAGACCCTGTTTCAAAAAATGAAAACAGCCAGGGTTGTAGTTCATGGTGAAGCCCCTAGGTTTAGTCCCCAGTATTACAGAGAGAGAAGGAGAGACACAGAGAGAGACAGAGAGAGACAGACAGATGGAAAAGGAGAGAGGGGATGAAGGAAGAAAGGAAGGAAGGGAGAAAAAAGTGGAGAAAGGGAGGGAGTGAGAAGAGGGAGAAAGGAAGAAAAAGGAAGGGAAGAAGGAAAGAAGGGAGAGAGAGAGAGAGATACATGAAAGAGGAAAGGCACTTACCTTGTCCCCATATTTGAAGCCATCCTGCATCATCTTAGATTTGACCTTTATTAACATCCATAGCATCTGTGTGCATTTGAAGAGTAGCATGGCTGGTTTATGTCATCCTTGCCTACTCTGGTGCTGGCTCAATGGGCTGCCACCAAGCCTGCGTACTGACAACCACTAATGGTGCTTGAGCTATCAGCAGAAGGCACAGATGCTGAGATCTCAGCATGGTCCTGTGGTCCTGCCCTGCAAGGAGACCAGACCAGCTAGCACCTTGGTAGCAGATGCAGTAACTGAAAGAGTGCTATCACTGCCTTATCCTTTAGGTCCTAGTGGAGCCATTCACTTCACAGAAATATTTCTGTACTATATGTTGCTATTTTTACCCTTCAATGGCATGATAGCTGTGACAAAGATGATTATGGTCCACAAAGCCTGAAGTATTTACCATCTGTCCCTTTATATAAAGGTTGCAAACCCCATATAAAACCAGTAGGAGCTATTCTCAATATTTGTAATTATCAGGTCCACAAACGAAGCAATATTGCTTCTCTCCATATCATTTCCATGAACTCATTTGTAGAATTTTTGCTTTCACTCTCAGCAGCAAACTCCAGAATCCTAAACAGCAGGGAGCGTGGAAAAAAAAACCAGTAAGGTCCCCATGGACTCTGACCACGTCTTCCACTTAGTCACTCTGTGTTTCCACCTGGTAGAATAGGAGCAAAGAAGGGAGCCACAACACTGGCCATCCCTGCCATCCTGAAGGCTGCTGCTGAGTGATGAGGCAGAGCACTCACAGAGATGGTCGGCGTTTCCATGCTCCACGCCCTGATGTGGGAACCAAGGCTCCCTCAGAATGGAAGATGTGGGTCAGTGTGTCATTCAGGCTGCTGTGTATAGCTGAAGTCATGACATCCTTTAGAAAGGATGGCACAGGAGACAAGAAATAGTGATCACAGCCTGTGACTAGCAGTAGCCACGAGGACTACCTACTTACACTGACCCTCCTTTGTTATGTGGAGATTACAGCTGACCTCTCCTTCAAGTGTTCAGAGTAGGCTGACAGTGATCCTCAGTGGATCTGATTGGCTAGAGGGTAGCTTGAAGTGGAGGCTCTTGGTCTCCATCTCCTCCCCTGTGCACCTCCACATTTGGCTATAGCTGTGGTGGGTAGTTCCATGAGGGCTGAGATCATGCTGGCAGAGCTCACCTGGGGCCTGCATCACACTCCCACATTTTTGTCTTGAGTTTCTCCACAGATGAAAGCAGCTCAGCCTATGTGCAGGTGCAGCCTGGCAGTGCAGGGATTAACACTGCACGACCACAGGGATGGGGCCTGGGAGAAAAGCCCCAGCCCTTTGCTTCCCAGATGGCCTCATAGGGGCATTCCTTCCTGCTGTCAGAGGGGGAATGGCAACATTAGCAACATACCTGTGCATGATCACTTCATCCTTTCCCCTGTCTCTCACTGTTTCTTACTCCAGATTCCTAATATTACCTCCCAAACAAACAACCTGAACCAAGTCCTAGTCTTGACCCCTCTTTCAGATGAATCAGGCGTGTTCAGGGTGGTATGGCCGTAGACTTGACCCCTCTTTCAGAGAACACAAACTGAAACACATTCCTTTGAAAAGCAGAAAGCAGCGTGTTTACTGAGATTGCTGTGTCCCGCTGCAGCAGTGCTCACATGTACAGAGGAGATGTTGTACACTTAATTCAGAGAATCAGCACAGACTCAGTGCTAGCAAAGAGGTTCAACAAATGTACTGAGTGAACTATCAGTTGATCAGTAAGTATTTTTACAATTATAGTGTCCAAATAAAATGTATACTAGAAGACAAAATTATGTTCATCAATATAATACCATAAAACAGCAGTGAAACCAGAGGAGCAATAAAACATTCCTATTAAAAAGTGTGTAAGATCATTAGAAATTTTAAGGTACATTTGAAGACATAAAGGAAGATCTAAATAGAGAATCACCATGTTTCTGATACTGTGAAGGTGTCGATCCTCCCCAAACCAATAAGTACCACACAACTGCAATTAAGTTTCAGTGGGACTTTTTCTTCTTTTTGCCTCAGGGACCCATCAAACTTTCTCTTAACATTTATATCAGCTGACCTTACCCTCCAAGCAACTGCCTGACTGACCCCCATGGGAAAATTATCTTGCCACCTAGAGATGAAAACACAGATAACTGATTGACAATGCCTTAGAGAAGATGAAGATGCATTCAGAGACTAGGGAAGGATTAGTTAGGATCCAAAGGAATCACCTGTAAAGTTGATTTGGTAAATCAACTTTACCAAAAAATGAGAGCTACTGAGGTTATAAAGGAAGAGTCCTTGGGCATTATTGCCCAAAAGTAAAAAGCCCTTCTACCAGGTATAGCTGTTTCATATCTTCTCTTGTTGGCTGCATGATTTTATTTTTTCAGGCTCAAGCATCTGGCTCTCTTCATCCATGCTTCCACCAGTTTTGATGGAATGTATGCGCTGATTCAGTGATAGACAGTCACTGGATGACATGGCTTCTTAAAACCCTCAAGACTGAGGGCTGGACTGAAAGGGAGCTGAATAACTTAAGAGGTTAAGAAGGATCTTTAGAAACTGGGATTGTTTTGAGTAGTTGGACTGTTTCTCCAAGCTTCCCTATGCTGAGATTGCAAAGGCCTTCCATTACCTCATTGACAAAGAAGACTCGATACTATTAGCCCTGTGAACCAACCTTGGCCAACTCTACACAGGACTTATTTCCTGGCTTCTCTTCTGACCCTCTATAGATTGGATGCTTTTGTGCACTCAATGAGGGGGGCAGTTTGTGGCTGTCCCAGTTTGACCAAACTGTAAATACATTCATTTTTCTATTTTTATGAGCTTCTCTTGTGGGTGAGCAAATGAACCTAGTAAAACAGGTGAACTTCAGGCCAAGACCTAACCAAGCCCTGGTTGGTAACACAACTACTAAACAGCAGTACACTGAAAGCAATCTCACTGTGGTCACTGAGCACAAGGAGCATCTGTTATTTAGGTAATGATTTGTTGACAGAAGAGCCAAGGATGGAGCTCATGCAGTTAATACACTGTGATGACACAGATTTGGGCCAAGCTGTTACCTGTTCTTATCAGTGGTAACTGAACTTTGTGGTTGCTGAAGCTGCATGCACTCTAGAGGGGTTATACCTACAGCAGAACTTGTTAAAATGTGATCAACTGTAAAGAGAATTCAGGATAACATGAATCTTAGGTCCCATTCAGAGGGTCTTTTCAGAAGCTGAGGTTTTCCCTCTCACAGACATATGTGTGGGTTGCTTGACCGGATAGAGAAACGGAGTCAAGAAGCCCTGTATCTCATTGACATGGTGTTAGGGAACAAGCTGTGTATTGTAAATGTCTTCCTTGTTGTGGCAGAAGTCTTATTTTAATAGAGAAGTCACACTGAGAGGATAAAGCTGCCCCTTTTGTCTCATCGTGCAACACCTCAGCAGGTGTGGAAGGAGAGAGCTCGGGCCGCTGGCTTCGGCCTCCATCCCAGCACCCACTCCTTTTTTTTGTTTGTTTTTTGTTTGTTTGTTTGTTTGTTTGTTTTCCGGTACCAGGAATCGAACTCACGACCTTGTGCTTGCCAGGCAGGTGCTGTGCCGCTGAGCTAAGTTCCCAGCGCCCCCAGCACCCACTCCTTTGGCTATGTTACTACTGCCCTGGAACATCAGGAGTAAAGGATGAACTACTTTCCTCTAAATCTTTTCTTTGTTAAAGTAATAACTGAGTCTCAAAGCACCAATAACATCTTTGTGCAATCCATCCTTCCAATTTATTATTCTGAAGTCAGAATCTGGAAGTGAGAAGCAACTGGAAAATTGTCATAATGATTAAAGGCTCTCAGTTCTGAAGAGTGAAGATTTCTAAGAATCAAATTTAGGCATAAAATTACTCAAAAATTTAGGTCCAAGTTAGCCATATTTCAATCAAGACACCAAGTTGGAGAATTACTAAGTTATTCCTAAAATACATTAATCTACACTTTTTTCAGTGGTTCTAGGGATCAAACCCAGCACTTTGCACATGCTAGACAAGCACTCTACTTCTGATGTACATCACCAGACCTTAAAATTTTTTTGAGGCATGGTCTCCCTATATTGCCCACACTGGACTAAAACTTGCAATCCTCCTGCTTCCACTTTAGCAGTAGCTGGGATTACAAGTGTACATTACTGTGCCTGGCACATTCTACCCTTTAAAGGATTTTAGTGGATCTATGTTGACTTGGAAGTGTGGTTGAAACAATAAAGATTTTTTCTAGAAAATCGAAATTCTGAAAAGTAGGCCTTATCTTACCTTTATGATAAGATCCGGAAGTTCCATTTCAGCTTTCTCCTGGGCCAAATCAGATTTCACTTTCTGAATACCACTGATGGTGGCCAAAAATATATTCTGTTAGCAGATTAAAGGAAAAACTCAGCTATATTTTATAAACTTCAACCCAGTAATTTAGATGGTGACTAATTGGCTTGGTTCAGAGGGCTGATAGTATCAAGTCTTCCTTGTCAATGAGGCAGTGGAGGGCCTTTGCAATCTCAGCATAGGAAAACTTGGAGAAACAGTTTTTTGTTCACCTGTTTTTCTATATCTAAAAAATTTATCATATTTAAGTTTTTCTTCCCTATTCTTTGAAAAAGTTATTTTCTCTGTTATTTACTGTCAAAGGGAAAATATATATCCTTACTTAAAAACCATATATTATGAGATAGTTTGTAAAAAATAAAATAAAATACAAAATCTTTCTGTATTTACCTATGAGCAGTGGAATTATTTTTATCACTTTTGCCTGTCTATGACCCTGCATTTAAAAATTTAACATAAATTACCATGAGTGTAGGACCCTACAGAGTTCTTCCAATATCAGTGATTAACAGAAACAAGTAGAATTCTATGCTTATTCTAACTTTTGTTACACAAACATATTTAGGGACAAGAAAATATTGTAAAAGAATTAAATGTGAAGCTGAACAAAGTGGCACATGCCTGTAATCTCTGAGAGGCTGAGGCAGGAATATCTCAAGTTAAGCTCAGCTTGGGTAACTTAGCAAATTAACAAGACCCTGTCTCAAAATGAAAATTAACAAGACCCTCTTAGCAAATTAACAAGACCCTGTCTCAAAACCCCTCTTAGCAAATTAACAAGACCCTGTCTCAAAATGTGGCTCATGCCTATAATCCCAGCACTGAGGAGGCTAAGGTAGGAGGATTGCCATGAGGTTGAGGTCAGCGTGGGCTACCTAGTAGGTTCAAGGCTAGCCTGAACTACATAGCAAGACTCTGCCTCAAAAAGAAAAAAACAAACAAAACAGAACACCCTTCAAGATTCCATAGCAGAAGTTAGAACAGAACACAGAAGACATGTAAGTTCTTGGCTACTGACTCCATTCTAGGGATTGATAATGTCAGTTGAAGTAACATCTCCTACCTTCTCCCTCCAACCAAGGCATCTCACATTGTATGTTTGCCTCCAAATGTCTAACTGATGCTTGAAACAGTCCTCAGTAAAATAGGTCAAAGTGTGGGAGCTCTGAGATTTAGGAAAGTAGCAGCTGAGAAAAGTTCTTGTGGGAACAACAAGAGGAAGGTATGGGGAGATAGCACAATGATGTGAGACAATCCAAAACCCACTTACCTGGCCTCTCTGAAGTGGTAAAAATAGCAAATGAAGGAGGCTCTAGAAAAAAATCAAATCAGAAATAATATTTCAGATAACTACAGATAACTTAGATAACTACAGAGATGGTGACCATAATGAAAAGCATGCTTAGTGATTCAAACAAATACAGATTAAAAAAATAGAGGAGCCTAGGAAAATGATGGAAATCATGAATGCCCAACATAGGAATCCATAAAATAGATTCAAGAAGATATCCAGGAGACTAAAAATTCCATTCAGAGTATCTGCAGCATAATGAGCCAATGTGAGGACAGAACCTCAGATATAGAAGACAAGCTTGTGGTTAGTGATCATAAAAAGAAAGATTGCTTAAAAATAACGGAAGCATGACAAATCATTCCAGCAGCTCCTGGATGATGCAAAGAAGAATGACATAAAATTGGTTAGAGTCAATGAAAACACAGGAGATAGCACAAATGATGTAAAAACCTGTTCACAGACATCATGGCAGAAAACTTCTCTGGCAGGGAAAAAGAATTTGATATACAGGTAAGTGAGGCAGATAGAACTCCAATTAGCCATGATAAAAAAAATCTACAGCCAGGCATATCATAGTCAAGATTCCAGAAATTCAACACAAGAATAGAATCTTAAAAGCTGTTAGACAAAATAAAACAAATCACCTATAAAGGAGGACCTATCACATTCACAGCTGACTTCTCCACACAAACTTTTACATCAAGGAGAGCTTGTAGTAAAGCATTTCAAGCCCTAAAAGAAAACAACCTTCAACCCAGATTGATATACACTGCAAAACTATCTTTCAAAATGTATGGAGAAATAAGATACTTCCAGGAAAAGAACACCTGAGGAAACTCATGAATATCAAACCAGCACTCCAAAATGTTCTGAAGGACATTCTAAAAAGAGATAACTATGAAAGGGAAAAAAAAATTGCTCAAAGGAAGGAACAACTAGGATGAGGGAAAAAAGAAAGAGAAAGGAGGAAGACTATATAGATACATATGGATAGCTGGGATAACTGTAATGCTGAAGTCTGGTAGTTTATTGAAAGGAACAGTTAATGCTTAAAATTTTTTATATTTTGACCAATTTTGCATTCTTATATCTGGTAATTTGAGCAACTGATTTGAAGACAGCAATTTGCAATAGAACAATGATTGGTGAATTCTTACCATCTTGTCCAGATGAAACTCTATATCATCTCTAATGTTTTTTTTAATTCTCTTTAATGGTTCAAACAGTCTTCCATTCTTACATCTGGTAATCTGAGCAACTTAGTTGAAGATAACAATATATAATTGTTCTTTTTTTACTACTGTCTTTAAAAAAAGAGAGAGATAACTACAACTCCATGAACCTCGACAGAAGGAATCCACAAGGTAAGGCAAATAATTAAACGGGGAGGAAAGGGGAGCCACCAACAGGGAAATAACATGACAAGGATAAGGCAATACTTAACAGTTATAACCACCAATGTTAGTGGTCTCAATTCACCAATGAAATGAAACAGACTGGCAGAATGGATCAAGAGGCAAGATCCAACAATATGCTACATACAAGAAATACATATAATTCAAAAAGAAATTCATAGACTGAAAGTCAGAGGATGGAAAACAATACTCCATGTGACAGGAACCTAGAAAATAGCTGGGGTGGCTATTCTATTTGCAGACAAAGTTAATTTCAAACCAAGACTGATTAAGAGACACAAAAAAGGTCGCTACATCCTTGTAAAAGGGAACAATCCAAGAGGAAGAGATGATAAATACAAGCATACATGCAATAAGAATACCTGAGCCAGCTTTGGTGATGTGACACTGAGTTACTAAAAATGTGATCATCTAAGCTTTTAGCAAAGGCTTTTTCCAAAATTTGCTGTAAATGCAAGTGATTTTGTTATTTTCTTAAAATGAATCTTCATGGAAAATAAGTTATATGTTAGCAATAAATAAAAAGTATTCCTTAATTTAATACTTTCTTAGTAGGAAAACTAATGTACAGTTATTAAGACAAAGAGTAACAAATGACCTGGAGTCATGGTTTACACCCATAATCTTAGCATTTGGAAGGCCAAACAGGAGGATCTTAAATTAAAGCCAGACTATGCTACACAGTGAGGTAAAAGTCTGTCTCAGAACAAAACAAAAAGACTAAAATAACAATGTGCTTTAAAAAAACTTAACTTTGGGCAAAACTATGAATAGTGTTAATTAGTATTAAATGAGTACAATCAAAATTATTTTTTAAAATTAATTTTTCAAACTTTTTTGTACATTGTTAGATTTAATGCTAAATCTAAAATATAAATATTCCTTGTACACCATTCTGGATGTGAATTGTGAATAAAATAGAATGATTTAATCTTTCTGTGTGTATGTTGATGTATTCAACCTAGGGCCTCATGCATTAGATCAAGTGTTGTACTAGTGAGCTATACTCTAACCACAAAACACCTTAAATTTGATGCAGCACTTCACTCAGATGTTACTCCTGACAGCCAGAACCTAGCTTTCTTTGTCAGTTTGTAGTTTGTTTGTTTTTTTTTAAAAAGAGAGAAATGAAATTTTGTGCTATACAGTGAAACATAGAGTGCTGACATATGCATTAAAAAGAATATAAGCATATCTATTTATGAGAGCAAAGCATTATTTTAAGTAACTTTATAAATATATACTTATTATAACATTTTTTCATCATTGAATAGACATATGTAATAAATGAAGCCATGGGGGTGGACTTTGACTAAGGTTTAAAACTGTAAGTCATTGAAATGGAAAATAAATTTTCTAAAATAAACATCTTTTACCTCCTAAGTCTTTATTTAAAATAATGTAGAATAGAGTGAGAAAAAGAGAAAGTGATGATTTATGGGCATGAAGTTATATCACACCACTATAAACAAAGGTTAAAATCTCTCAAAAGAAAAAATATTTGAGGAACAGCTAGAATTGTATGTGTTCAAAGATAAATATTCTTACATTAACTCAAACTGAGACCAAAATAGCAGAGTTTTGCCAGGGCTGGGTCTTAGTAAAATCACTTCCATTCCTGACTTTTATTAAAAAACAAGTTTAATCAAGGGTTCCCATGCACAAAGCCCTATCAAGTTTCACTGTCATTATCTTTCTCTCCTAATTATCTTCCTCTCCTAATTACTAACCCTTTGTAAAAGGCACAGAAATCTCACACTGACTACTTCAGTTTATTCTGGTTTTGTTGATAGTAGATTTTGGAACTTAGGAGTTTGAGAGATTTTAATTACATCCCCATGATGAGCATTATGAAGGTTTAGCATTACCATGCTTTGCCTTGACTATGTGTTGACTCTTACAGCCAATTACTATAATAATTATTTTATTTTATTTATTGTTTTTGAGACAGGGTCTTGCTATACAGTTTAAGCTGGCCTTGAATTCACTTAGGACTGAAAGTTACTGTACCAAGTTTCTTCTAGAATATTAAAAAATACATTTTTCTTATAAAATAACTTGAGGTTTAAAATATATGGCAACAACATGTGACAGGAGTTGAAAAGATACACAAATGATACACCCTGAGGTCCAGCTGTCATTGAAGTTCGGAATAGTGCTTGTTCTAATAGCTGCTCTTACGTATCTCACTACTTGATGTCTGCCACCTGTTTTGTGGTACTAGGGATTTAACACAGGGTAGGGTCTTTATGCTGAGTTACATCCTACGTTAGTTAAAAACAAAACTCTAGCTAATAAAAAATTCAGAAAATACTGATTGTGGATTATTAATTATCATTTATTTTGCACCACCCAGGTGGGAATGGCTTTATACAGCAGCTTTGAATCTGCACAACCAACGCGATGCTGAAGCTTTAGCCTCAGCAGTCACCTGGGTGAGCCAGAACCGGAGCCAGAGGAGCCTGCTGGCAAAAGCACACTGCTCAGTGATGCAGGCGGGCACCGAGGATGTCGCCCAGGTTGTGCCACTCACAGTTCAGGCGCAGGACACCCTGGGTGGCTCCAGATGGGGCCTTGGTGGGAGAGCACAGGGTGGGTCAGAGGTAGAGTGAAATCCCTGCCCTAACAACAGCTGAGGGTCAAGTTTGGGGAAGCCAAGTGATAAATACAACACAGTAGCTATGGCACAAAATGGAAGGAAATCTCTACAATTTTACTTAATGGTTTCTTATTGTTTCTGGCCAAGTAAAAATTTACAATGGTTGTTGCAACTCAGTATTACTTAATATAATTCCTGTTCATTTGAGGCCTTGTTAATGTCAGGAAAAAAGAGGAACAAAGGTATGAACCTAACAGCTAGGACACATTTATTTAGAACAAACCTGAGAGAGGCCACCCTGGCACTTACACCAGACTGGTGACTCTCAGACAAGCTATGCAGTCTTCTGTAGGGTTGTGAGCATACATGGAGGGCTGTGAGGGACAAAGTTCAGTGAAAAGGTGTTGTGGCTCTGTGCCAGAGATAGGGTATGGTGGTTGTCTGTCTGGACTGGGCTGAACAATATGAGAGTTATGGGGTGAAGCCATGGGTACTGGGCCTTTTTAATCCATGATTATACATTGTTAGCAGATGTAAAAGCATAAGATGTGGTAGCTGGGTGTGGTGCCGCACACCTGCAATCTCAGTACTCGGGAGGCTGAAGCAGGAGGATTGTTGAGAGTTTGAGACTAGCCTGGGCTACCAAGTGAACTCAAGGCAGCCTGAACTTCATAGCAAGACCCTGTCTCAAAAAGACCAAAAAGGGGCTGGGGATCTAGCTCAGCGGCACAGCGCCTGCCTGGCAAGCGCAACGTCGTGAGTTCGATTTCGGGTACCGGGAAAAAAAAAAAAAAAAAAAAACAAAAAAAACCAAAAAAAAAAAAAAAAAGTATAAGGGATGGAAGAGGCTTAATGTAACCTCTGGTCACTAGGATGGTGGCAGTTGGATTCCTTCAGGTTATTTTTACCATCTTATAATAATACTGGTGTGCTAGTAGGGGTTTCTCTTAAACAAGCAGGTGGCAGGTAACCTGGGAGACGTGAAATGAGGTCTGTGCGCTCTGATAAGTTTCAGTCCTTCCAACACAAACTCTTAATTCAGGAAACTACAGAGCTGCAGTAAATACCTTCTAGAACAGCTGCTGGAGAGAACTTCCTGTGCTGATGGAAATTTTCTATTAGTTTCTTTTCCCATAAGGCAGCCACTAAACACACTTATAGGCATTCAGTACTAAAAATGTGGCTTGTTGGGCTGAGGAACTGAATTTTTAATTGCATTTAACCTTTAGTTAACTTTAAAGATAAATGGCACATGGGGCAGTAGCTGATGTGTGGAAGCACAGTCCCAGAGCCTGAGTTGGTGGGAAGTTGGCAGTGCCTCAAAACTGCAGAAACTTCTGCACTTTGACGCTGAGACTCACTGTACATGAAAGGCCCTGACCTTTCTCGCACCTGAAATCAAATCACACTTTGTGAAAAGAGGAGTGTTAGGAAGAGCTCCTCAGGGAAGTGTCTGTCTCAGCCTCAAGTCTTGGTGAAGCTTCTTTCTGGCCACTTCCTGGAAAGAAGTGATCCTTCCAGTGAAAATTTCCAGGTACCCCTCTCCTCTCTCTCCCCCTACTTCCCCTCTTTCCCTGAGCTCCTCCTTCTTACTTGTCACCCCCCACACACACATCAGGAGAACATGTGCTAAAGGGACCCACAGGGGCAGTTCTTGCAGGCATTCCAGAAGCAGCCTCACTGCAGTGAGAGGGATGCTGCAGGGGGTCTCATTGCTTCACTTGAAGTAATTATGAAGCAGCTTTGGCTGACCTCTTGAATTGAGTCAGGAAGCCCTCCAACATTTTGTATGACTCACGTTAATGAAAAGAAAGAAACAAATATTGACAATCCAGAAGCTAAGTACTGAAATTTTTTGTAACTTGCTCATTACTAGTGCATTGGGTATTGGGGGATCAAAGAGTTATGCTGACTTGTGTGACCTGTGTGAGGTACAGGGCCACACTGAAGGGTAGGATTAGTTCTAACTGGATCAGCATCCAATGTGCTCTACTCTGAAACTATCCTACAGGATTTTTTATATTAACTGAAAGCTTTTATTGAAGTGCACAGGTACATGGCTAGCATGACAGGACAGCGTGTTTCTGAGTGCTAGTGTAAGTATTAAAAACAAGCTTTCATATGTGGAAATTACCTGGAACTGAGCCTAATGGGTAGTAGCTTAAGTGTAAGTCATTATGATTACTATCATTATTGCTGCTGTTGTTCCTGCTCACAGTATCTGTGCATGTTCAGTTAAACCATGGTACTTCACTACTTTTGTGTGTGTGTGTGTTTGGTACTGGGAATCGAACTCAGGACCTAGCGCTTGCCAGGTAGGCACTTGTGCCACTGAGCTGTATCCCTGGCCCACTACTTTGAAACTCATCTAATTTGGTACTCAGTGCATTTTGATCCCGAAACTTTGACACAGTACTCATTGTTTGTTTGGTACTCAACATTCAAGCTAGAAGTTGTCAGTTTTCACTGCTTCCTGACTCACTACCCTTTCCAGTCAAAGTAATTTGTTCTATATTTGTTCACTTTTAGTATTCATAGTGCCTTCTGGCACCAGTTAACAATGAGTACTGAGGTACCATTGTAGTTCTTTTATGCTTTAAGTGGCTGTTCATTTACACATGAATAACATATTTTTTATATTTTCTTAAATAACATTTGTAGAAATAACACTATCATTTGATAGTGACGATGTAAGTGCTTCACAAAGGTCAAGTGACTTTTGGGAAGCGGGTGAAGGAAAGTGTTACTACGGGGAAGGCTAAAAGGAGAGTGAGTGCTCAAAGCACGATGCATGATTTGCTGAGATTTTAGATCCTTTCTATGACAGGAAATGGGCAGCATGGACATAGAATAAGTGAAACAGCCATGCCAGTCAAAACCTTTGAGAATGTAATGGTTTGGCATGTATGTTATGTATGCTTAAATGTATAACAAAAATATTAAAAAGGTATTTATTATTGCTGAAGGAAAAGTGCTTGTGAAAGTTCATTTTCACACTGAAGCCTCTGCTTTTTTTTTTTTTTTTTTTTTTTTTGGTTTTTCTCCGGTACCAGGAACCGAACTCACGACCTTGCGCTTGCCAGGCAGGCGCTTTGCCGCTGAGCTAAATCCCCAGCCCCCACTGAAGCCTCTGGAAGGGATTGAAATGTGGCTTAAACGATTCAGATGGAAAAATAAAACTAAACAAGTGCTGCAAGTTACAGTACAATCGAAGGCACATGTAACGTGTCAAAGGTGCCATAGTCTTGTTTATACAACTCTGCCTTATGATTTATTATACCTTATATAGAAGACGCTGATAAGCATAACTTATTATTTTTCTCTGTGGACTATTTGCAGGGAATTATCTGTAGGAGGTTTTCTATATCAATCATGATATTTTGATTAGTGACTTATTCTCCTGAATAATGCAGTTAGTTGAGAATTTAGTGTAACTGTCTCTCTGCTTCATATTCAGAAAAGTTTCACATGTAAAACGAGTAAATAAATTGCCACCCTGAAGTGGATATAATAGAAAGGAAATTTTAGATTCTCTTTTGGGAATATTAAGAGCCATAAATTGGAGGAGATCGAGATGTAGTCAGCATGTTTTCACAATAAAGCAGGGAGTTTGGTGTTCTTCTCCAGCCCATCACAGTTGTCACAGCATCTAGACAATTTCAGGACCTCCTGAAAGAGCTTAGTTTGTGAATGCAAATCTCCAAGATTTCTTCTAGTGCACAGTAAAGATTAAGTAACAAGAGGTTATCTCACAGACTTCCAGGAAGGAATCAAAAGTTGTGATATAGCAGATCAGCTTTATGGGCTAAAATTTCCAAGAAGGAACCACACCACCTGTTCATGGGAATTCAACCAATAATCTGCATTTCAATAAGAACAGGGAAAACAACAATACAAGGGTGTTGTCAGGAAAGGATGCCATCTGTTCTGTCCCTACATTAAAGACAGTAAAACTGCAACCCCCAAGTCACCCCAAGGCACTGGCGAATCTTTTATAGTGTGGCCAATACAACTGTACTTACAGAAACTTCTGCTACAAAAGGAACCAAACCTCCAAAGGCCTCATGTCCCGAAGGGTCCCTTCTTTTCAGGTTTCTCTGTACTCTCCTGCTGTACTGCTCAGAATACTGTATAATTTTTAACTATAATCTGTCAACAATCTAGGATTTTTATTAGATGCAAATCATTCTACCAAGTGACCTACATAATGTAAAGAAATACAATCTGTACACTTAAAATATGTATCCTCTGGTTGAGAAATAGGCTATATATTTTGCAACATATAAAGTTAGGGACTGAATATTTCCTTCTTTTATTCGATAGGAGACACTTCATTATCACTGAATAGTTTGCTTCTGAGGTGCAAACTCAGAAACTTTTTTTTTCAGTAGTGTAACAAATTTTAATTCAAAATAGACACTGTGAAAACAATAGGTTAAAAAAATAAAGTCCAACAAGCTCTCTGTAAATTTACAACAGAGTTCACCAGCAGTCACAGACCAATTTCACAACAGCCTCAAAAATGCACATTACAGCAATTACATGCAAGCATTAATGTTTTTTAAAGTCCATATAGCAACACTGTACTACTTCCCAGAGGCTGTCACATGCTCCAGACACTTCTACCTGAAAACGTGTTGGACAGGCTCGTCACTGCGTTATCACCAGCAGTACAGCTCAGGATCTAAACTGGCAGTCTACATTACTGGTTCTGGCACTTTATTTTATATTGTGTGGGAAAAAAACAATCTACAGAACAGAAATTCTTCAGCAATCAGATGTCCCATTCACCTGGACAACTAGGCCAAAGGAAACGCCATTTCCCCAGTTCTAATATATCTACCTCGGGCAATCCCAACCATGAAGACTTTCTTGGTCTATTCACTTCATCTTATACCTGAAACCACATACATGGGTAGAAATTTCATTCCTGAGTGTCATGGTCCCTTCCATCCACTGGTTTATAAGCAGTTCACCCTAGAAGAGTTCTGGGTATATTTTCTCAAAGTTTATTCTAAAGGGACTAAAGATTCATTTTCTTACCTTTGAATGGAGAAATGATTTGTCACTGTAATAAAAGGGAAAGTATGGTGGAACCTATTTCTGCTCCTGTAATGACTTTATTTATAAAATAACATGTGATTATGAGCTGCACACCAGACCTCTGACTCAAGATATTTTTAATAAATGGAAAAAATCTGGTTTTCTATGAGTTAAAGTTTAAAAAAACAAAAAGGTATCAGGACAAAACTGAAAAAGTATAAACTAAAATTATAGTTCTGTAAGCAAACAGCTTACAGACAACAATCACCAAGAGTTAATGCAGTGTGTCTGTAGGGAATCATACATGTCACAGGGCTGTACTTACATCTCTAAACAGTATGTGTCATTAGCTACTGCCTTTAAAGGCTGAGGAAGAGTAGTACTTTAGTTTTTAACTAATCAGGTATTTTCAAACAAGCTGAAATTTCCTAAAATTAAAAAAATGTATCTGTAATTTCAGCTTTTTTATCATTTGATACTAACACTACTGAGAAAACAAGTGTGCATGGAATGAATACCAAAAGATATAGTTTACATGGCAGAGGGGGAATAACTGTTACAAATCAGACTGCAGAAAACAATAAATCTGAAGAACTATTCATTTCCTTGACAGAAGTCTTTCTGAGCACCTAAAATACCTGAAGAGCAGCATAAAGACACTGACACTGACAACTCAACACAGTGATGGAGAACATCTTTACAGCCTCATTTGAAAACCACTGCTTAGCACAACAGACTTACAAGTGTTGTGGTTCATACTCAAAGTTCAACCTGTGTCTAACATTTTTAAGTTCAGACATATCAAAGCCTAGAAGTACAGAGGGTTTATGGGTTTTTTTTATTGCCTTCATGCAAATATATCTTCTTTTTCCAAAAAATGGAGCCACATCAATTTTCCACACCCATAAGAGTAAGCACAGCAGTTCTATTTCTTTTCTACTGGAATATGGTCTCTTATGGAAATAATCCCTAAGAAACTGCTTTTTATCCTCATATGAACAGCCTTCATATTTTTTAGGATCTAATACTAAAAGCTGGAGTGCATCATCATTAGCCACCGCTCCCTCTGGCCTACTTTCATTCCTTTGTCTCTTCAAAGGCACAGCACTTGTCCCTTTCTTCAGACCTGGTGCTGCCTCAGCATTTATGACAAGCGGTGATTCCTCCCCACCCTCTGGTCTTCTGCCCCCAAATGGCCATCTGGCAGCTTTCTTTTTATAGGAAAGGTGGAATCAGGAATCACTTCCCCATTGACCAACACCAAATCACTGCTCTCAATAAAACCTGGCTGGATTTGCAGGTCTGAGCTGTTGTCCTTGGCAGCGCTTCTGCAATGCAACAAATGAACGGCAGTGGCCGCCAGGGTCATGTTTCCAGTGCCGACCCCACAGCAGTGGATGCACTTGAAGGCCGGAGACTTGAGCATTGTATGGGCTGTCGGCATGACATGACATGCAGGGCAGGAGTGCCTGGTCACAGATCTGAGTCACATTCAACCTGAAATGTTTGACCAAATTTTGGGAGAATGTGGAGGATAAAAGTCTTCTGAGAAGCTTCCAGAGTGGCCCTCAGTGCTTAAAAAAGAGTACAGGCTGAAAGGCTGCAGGCTCTGCCTGCTTCGATGACTATGACAGATGACTTGGAGATTGATTGACAGGACCTGGGGTTTAAGAGGCTTCTGGGATCCTATTCCACACCCAGTTCTAACCAAACCTGGTGTCTTGGGCCTGAAGCTAAACTCTGAGATCGTTCAGAAACTCTCTTCTTACTCACACACTCACCTTTGGCCTTACACTAGTGGTAAATGAATGTGACAGATCCACGGCCCTCTACCCCGGAGCCAGCTTTTGTCCCCAGGACTCAGGAAAGCCCTCACTACACACACATACTTGTGTTCCTCTTTCTACACCAATGCATACTTGAAACTTGGAACTATATCAGGATGTGGGCAAATGTGGATTTGTGGCTGCTCTGTGTGGGCAACCACATGCCTCTTGCTCCCATATCCCTATCTCCCTGAGCCCCTCAGAGAGGCAGGGTGCATCCTCCAGTCTTTTTCTTCTTGCTTAGGGAAACAGCAAAGGGCCTCGGGCCATCAGGAGACCTCAGGCAACAGCTCCTTATGTGAGACTGACACCAACCCCCTCCTCTATTTTACTCCATACAGAGAACCACAGTCTTCAGGTTGGTCACTGGCTCTTCAGTGTAGGGCACATGTGCCCAGCAGGAGAAGACACAACCTTTCAGAAGGTCAACTAAATACCCTGGGCCACAATCTGACCCCTGCTCCAGGTCTCAACTCTTCCACCCAAACCCTATTGAAGCCTCAAGATGAAAACTGCTATTAGCTCTTGTGGGTCCCCAGGCAACTCAGTTCTCTCCACAGATTTTTTTTCCTATCTGAAAAGGGAAAGGATTAGGCCCCTTAAATAGTGAAGCTCCCTACCTTCTCACAGCCTCCTCTTCTACAAGGATGTGGAGTTGCTCATCCCAGTATCCAGTGAGAGATGAAGGGCTCAGTCCCTGTCCATGTGAAATGGTTTCCTAAAACTTGTGCATAGAACATCTGTGTCACTGACAACCAGCTTTTGAACCATGGATCTCCTCCTGGAAGGTCCAGGATTAGGCTCTGTAACTGAAAACAGTTTCAAATCAGGCCAGTAGGAGAGTAACAATAATTAATACATTGCATATTGTTATATTCATAATAGTTGTTCAGAGTACAAGATATAGGCATGAAACATTATCTGAAAAGACAAATGCCCCAGCTGACCTAAAGGCCACTCTGCTACTGCTTTATTCTAGAACAATCCTAGTGCCTAGTGTTACCTTAGCACTAACCATGGGTTTGGCCAGCACCTGTCCTCCCCAGGACCTCCTGGCTCAGGCCCCCTTGCCAAGTTCTGAGAACCCAACAAAATCAGACTGCCAGGGAAAGCGACTCTTGCAGCTCCCCTTGCCTCAGGTTCCCCAAGACCCTGCCATTCTCTGGACAGTCACCTGGAAGCTCTTGTTCTCAAAGAATCCACTGCCTCAGGGACAGAACATAGTGTGGAGGAGAGGTCAGCAATCTACAGCCTGTGGTCCACAACTGGACATTGTCTATTTTTGTTATTTTCTTTCCTTTTTAAATTTTTTTTTATTTTAAAAATAAAAGGAGGAAAACATTAACAGACAGACAACCTTTTACAAAATAGCAAAAGAACAGTACAGAAAATACAGAGTTACAAACAAAGTGGAAGGAAATTAACAATGCCTGTTGTATTACATATTGATATCTTCAAAGTCGTTTCTCA
>NW_004955433.1:211420-241315 GCF_000276665.1 Chinchilla lanigera
CTTGTCCTTGTAGCTCAGGATTGCTTTTGCTATTCTGGGTCTTTTCTGGTTCCAGAGGAATTTAAGGCATGTTTTCTCTCGATCTGTGAGGTATGCTAATGGTAGTTTAATGGGAATTGTATTGAAGTTTTGGGATATGGCCATTTTCACAATGTTGGTTCTTCCTATCCATGAGCAAGGAATATTTTCCTATTTACTGAAATCTTCGATCTCTTTTTTCAGAGTACTGTAGTTTTCATTGAATAGATCTTTTGCTTCTTTTGTTAGATTGATCCCTAAGTATTTCAATTTCTTGGATGTTATTATGAACAGTATGGTTTCCTTAATTTCTCTCTGTCTGTTTGTTGTTTGTGCATAGGAATGGTATTGATTTTTGGGTGTTGACTTTGTATCCAGCTACATGCTGAATTTGTTGATTAATTCAAGGAGTCTTCTTGTGGAGTTTTTGGGGTCTTTCATGTAAAGTATCATGTCACCTGCAAATAGCGATAGTTTTACTTCTTCCTTTCTTATCCTTATTACTTTTATTTCTCTCTCTTGTCTAATTGCTCTGCCTAGTGGTTCCAAAACTATATTGAACAGGAGTGGTGACAGATGACATCCTTGTCTTGTTCCCAATTTTAAAATAAAAGCTTTCAGTTTTTGTCCATTGAGAATGATGTTGGCTGTTGGATTGTCATAGATGGTTTTGATCAGGTTAAGGTAAAGACCATCTATTTCTATTTTCTGTAGAGTTTTTATCATGAATGCATGTTGGACCTTGTCAAAGGCTTTTTCTGCATCTAGTGAGGTGATCATGTGGTTTTTGTCTTTGGCTCCATTGATACGGCGTATAACATTTATAGATTTGCAAATATGGAACCAACCCTGCATTCCTGGAATGAATCTGACTTGGTCATGATGTATGATTTTCTTGATAATTTGCTGCATTCTATTTGCTAGTATTTTATTGAGTATCTTTGCATCTATATTCATTAGGGAGATTGGTCTGTAGTTCTCTTTCTTGGTTGGGTCTTTCTCTGATTTTGGTACCAGTATGAAGCTTGCCTTCAGAATTGAGGTAGGGAGAATTCCTTCCTTTTCAATTTCATTGAATAGTTTGAGGAGGTTTGGTATTAAATCTTCTCTTAATTTCTTGTAAAATTCTGCTGTGAATCCATCAGGGTCTGGGCTTTTCTTTGTCAGTACATTTTTAATTACTTTTTTAATCTCATTAATTGATATTGGGCTGTTCAGGAATTTGATATCTTCTTGACTCAACCTTGGTAATTCATACATATCTAGGAATCTGTCCGTTTCTTCTGAGTTTTCTATCCTATGCGAGTACAGATTTTCAAAGCAGGTATTAAGGATCTTCTGAATTTCTTTGGAATCTGTGGAAATTTCATCCTTTTCATTCCTTATTTTATAAATCTGAGTTCTTTCCTTCCTTTTCTTGATAAGGTTGGCTAGGGCTTTATCAATTTTATTTATTCTTTCAAAGAACCAACTCTTTGACTCATTTATTTTTTGGAGGATTTTCTTTGTCTCAATTGCATTAATTTCTGCCCTAATCTTTATAATCTCCTCCCTTCTTTGGGCTTTGGGCCTGGCTTGTTCTTCTTTTTCTAAAAGTTTAAGATGCATCATTAGGCTACTTATTTGTTCTCTTTCTGTTTCATTATCTATTTTTAAAGTAAAGCTTTACTGGCACATGGAAGGCAATTTGACCACAGGAAATGTAAAAATAGTAGAAATAAAATACATTAATCTGGGATTCCAAGCCATATGTCACAAAGTGTTGTCACCACTTTGCACAGGAAATCTAACTTTTACTAACTCTGTACTGCACTGTGTTATTATAAGGGATGTGTTGAAAATTAAATAAGGGCATGTAGAGCCAGGCATACCTGTAAACCCAGCTACTTGGGAGTCTGATGCAGAAGGATCCTAGTTCAAGGCCATCCTGAACAAAGTAGGAAAACTTTGTCTCAAAAGAAATAAATCTAAAGAGCTGTGGACATGGATCAGTGGCAGAGCACCTTTCTACAATGCCCAAGGACCTAGGTTCAGTCCTCATTACTGATAGTTAAAAATAATTATACAGCTAGTATAGTTCATTGAAAAGAAATGTTTGTGTTAATATTGTTTGGACAATATTTCATGCCTATTTCTTGTATTCTGAAAAACTATTATGAGTATAATAATATGCAATGTATTAATTATTGTTACTCTTCTACTAGCCTGGTTTGAAACTGTTTTATTGTTATTTTTGTATTTTTCTCTTTAAAAAAATAGAATAAAGAATATATTTGATAAGTCTCTATGAACTGAACGTGCCATATGTAAATAAAGGAAGTATTAGGCCTGAGCTGATTTGGTTGTCATCAACTGGCAGCAAAAGTCCTGTGTATCCATGAATGAGAATTACTAGTGAACAAGAGGGAATTGGCAATCCTCCCAACAGAAAGTGAGAAGCTTCATGTGCCAGCATTGCAGTGTGCATGAGTACATCCTTCCTGTCTCCCTAAGGGTGACAGATGCAGGAAACAGTGTTGCAATCCAGTGTGACCATCTGTGACAGAGGTGAACCCAGACCATTAGTACAGTCTGCAGGGCTCCTTCAGCTTGGCACTAGCAAAGTCTCTCCATAGACCTGGCTCTTAGTGCTGATCTTGACAATGAGGCATGCCAAAATTCTTCACTTAACTGAACTAGTCAGTCATTAGAACTTTCTTCTAGCAATCTAGCTTTAGCAAAGAATCTACTAAATTATTTCAACAATAATCCTCAGTGTTTGGTGGTGTATTAGTCACTTTCCTGTAGCTGGGACAAAATATCCATACTCAGAATTTAAAGACAGAGATGTTTCTTTGGCTCACAGTTTTCAGGGGGCTCAGTCCATAGTTAGCTGACTCCAAGGCACAGGTGGCATCGTGGAAGAGCACAGCAGAAAAAAGCTGCTCACAGTATGGCAGCCAGGAATCAGAAAGAGAAGAGAGCAGCCCAGATGGGAGATGCACCTTCCAAAGACACAGCCCCAGAACCTCTTCCAAGAAGCCCCACCCCCAACAGCACATTGGGGTATAAAATCTTTAGGTAGATCAATTCAAGGTAAGACTCTCGTGTTCCAATCACATTCCTAAATCCCCCCACTCTGACTGTATGAGGCTTTCAGGAGATATACTAGTTCTAAAGCACAACACTCAATATCTGACCACCTTTGATATCTGATTCCACTTCTTATCCTCCACCATCCCCAGATAGTGTCTAATTTCTCTGGCCTATCTTCAGCACGAATCTTATCAAGTGGGTTTAGGCAGAATCCCCATTACCCCTGATATTTTCTGTTAATTGTTTTCCATCCACTGACCCCACCCTGCTCCTTGACTATAAGTTCCTTTGTGCTCATGCTGCAGTCAGAGTGGAGCTCAAACTCTCCCTCACTTCAGGACCTTGTTACCACAGTTCATGTATCTATTAATGTGATCTTAGAATAAAGTTTAGCTTGCTGCACTTTAATAAGTATTGTTGAATATTTTTTTCCTTAACAACAGGAACCAGATTGACAGGAAGGGAACATTACATATGATGTTCTTCTTGAGAGTCCTAATTAACTTTAGGTTGATGTTCTAGATGTTTATAGAGAGTAGAAGATATGAAGTAGGCAAAGACCACATAGTGAAATGCTAGTCTGTCCCCTAATGTTTTTAAATATTTTCTTTTTTCTTCTCTCTTTTACTTTAAAGACAGGGTTTTGCTAAATTACTAAGTTGCCCAGTAATTTGCTAAATTACTAAGTTGGCTCAAACTTGAGTTTCTCCTGTTTCAGCATTTCAGAGTGCTGGGATTATGGTTGCATATCACTATAACTGAACTTAAAGTTATTCTTGAAGATAAGGCAATTAAAGAATCTCAAAGGGAAGCAATACCTGACTTAATCTGGTCAGAAAGAGGGAAGCAACACCTGAGAATTCTAAAAGTTCAGATTTAGGGTGAGTGGAATGGTTGTGATCCAATCTGTGTCTGTACAGCAGTAAGTCACATTCTTAAATTTTAAAGTAATATATTCACTCACATACTTTAAATCCCTGACCTCCATTTCATCTTCACTTGATGGCATTCTCTAATAAGTGGCTTCATTCAGTTTCTGGAATGTTTTGTGTTTTTCCATTTCAAAATATTTAGTTCATGCAGTCCTTATCTTCATCTAAATTGCTTCCACTCTTATTTGAAGCTTCAGTCAGGTCTTCCATTTAGGGATCCCTCTTCCTCAATGATATCTTTGCATATCAATCATGAAACTGAAGGGTAGGATTTAAATTTGCAATTAATGAAATTACAATACAGTCACAGGATGAAAAAATAAATAATTCAGGAGAAATGATGAGGGTTTAGGCAGAGACCAGAGTGCTGTATCAAAAAGGTATATTTAATAGGCACTGGGAAGGCAGAATGCTACCACCATAAAACAGGTAAGTGAAATCAACCTGGGTGAGGTTTTGTGTGAGGTGTTGCTGGTGAAGGGGATGTCCATCCAGATAGAGAATGTGACAAAAGCATGTTTGGGTGTAAAGGACGATGAGACAGGGTTAGGGCTATTGGAGATGGGATACCTGGGAGGGCTCTCGTCCATACATCTGGTAGGAGTTGGCACAAATGTCTAGCTCATAAGAGAGATCTGGAACTAGTGAGAGGAACTTCAAAGATTCATGTGGAAAATATCTCCTGAAGAGAAAGCCAAAACCCAATTACAGAGAATACACTGTCCCAACATGATTCCAAAAGAAAGAAAAAAAGCCTAAAAAATGAATTGGGCAAGGAAAAACAAAGGAAGAGAGACAGTTACAAAAGCCAAAGACAGAAGTTTCTAGATGCCGACTATGACAGCACTAAATGCCTAAGAGGCTGAAAGTAGCCAATAGAAACTGGCAATGAATAGATACACAGTGACACCGGGTAGATGCTCAATGACTTCGAAAAAGAAACTGAAGAATCAACAAGAGAGTTTAAGAAATAAAGTTATTAAAAACCTGACAGGCTAGAGCCATTGCTCAGCAGCAGAGCTTGCCCACAGACAAGGCCCTGGATTGGATCCCCAGTACAGACAATAATGACTAAGATGGTGAAAATTAAGAACAGACAAAAATTATTGTATGAATTCAATGTAATGGTAATCTTTATAAGGGATCATGACTAGGTAAGAGCTCCTGGAGAAACCCTCTGGGATACTGTGAATGCTTTCTTAAAAAATCTGGGTAGCAGATATACAGGTATGTTCACATTGTAAATACAGATCAAGCTGTCTACTTAGACTTTCTGTACTTTTTTCTACACACATTTTGATCAGATTTTATTTCAGCAAAAGACCTCATTGGGTATTCATATATAGTTCGGTGAACTCTGAACACTTAACCTTTCAGTCTATAATGCAGGGACAAATGTTATACCCACTACTGTATTATCTGATTCTCCAGGTTAATTATAAATGTCCTAGACAATATTTTTTGCACAAGCAAAGATGATGTAACTTTTAAAATTTTTCCTTCACTTTATTAATCATTAGCTATAGATAAAATCCAATAGGCCTATCTTTTCAAACTTCAGCACAAGAGAATGTAATATCCCCTGAGCCTCCTGATAAGATCCAAGGCTGGTTCAAAGTCTAGGTCATCAGTTGGGTTGGAAAAATGTTCAAAGACTCAGAACAAACAAGGTGGAATTGTTCTACCTGGGGAATAAACAGAAACATTCTTCCTTCTGAAGGTGATCAAAATAGTTGATGTTTCTATAAAATAATGACTATGAGAAGGAAATGATATTCTTTTAAAGACCATTTAATCTATAAATGTAACCTGAGACCTAATTCATTGCAACTACCATCTTGGCACTTGAAGGTACATTTTCTTTATTCCTTTGAAAATATTATCATTTTGCAATAAACTCTACCAATACACTAGATGAATGACTAAGGATCTTGTCTGAAATATTTTGTAATAGACACAAATTACTGAGAGGCATGTGTCACTTGTTCTTCACGGTGTTCATATGGCTTCCTGGAGACATCTGTGATGCTGCAATTCAAATTACTGATTCACTACACAGGAATACCAGACCTTCTCATGGCTTCTATCTCTGCAGTTAGATCATGAGGCTTTTCCCCTCTGTTTATACTGTGCTACAGCATCCCATACATTTGGAATTGTTCCAATATATGCAAGATATTGTGCCTCTGAACAGTCTACTGTGTTTGTGAAGCTTGTTTTCCACCAGCTTTATGTGGCATCATGTACTGGTTACTCTTCCAAATTACTGCTATTATTCCACCACTATTAGAAGTAACACCACTTTCAGTCAGAAGATGGCACACTGTTAACAGCTGTGATAACTATGGCAAGAGGCCTGAAGTGCATTTTTCTATATAGGGCACTGATTAAGCCTTGTTCATGCCAATGGATTCTAAAATAGTTATAATCTTTTGGTATACATTAAATCATGTCTTAGTCACTTTCCTTATTACTGTGATAACATACTTCAGCTCATATTTAGCTGGCTCCAGAACAGAAGTGATGTGTGGGAAGGGCCTGTTGCAAAGGAAAGCTGCTTATGTCATTTTAGCCAGGAAGCCAAGAATGCAGGGAGGAACTGGGGAGGGAGATACATCCTGCTGTTTCATGTCCCCAGTGGTTAGCCCCTTCCAAGTAGGTCCCACCTCCTAACATCACATTTAGCTATAGCACCCCCATGGTTCAATTCTCTCCCAAAAGACTCCTTTATGAGTATATAAGTCTCTTGGAGTACATTTAGATATAATCCATAACAGATGGTAAACATCAGTCTTCATTGGAAAGTGAATGTCACACCTCCTTCTCTACAGTACTTCATTGTACTACTGTTCACTATCTGATGAGAAGCATCCTAAAGTCAACCATTAGTCACAAAAAGAACACAGAGGCCAGTTGAGACCAGTCAAATACCTAGATCCAGGAGTCAGGCAAGATGATGGCTCAATCTCTAGACCACATTTGGGCAAAGAGGGATGTTTCTTTGCACCTCCTCTCAGTTTATTTCCTCTTCTGAGGAGAGTGCTGCCTTTTCTGAGCTGTGCGTTCTGTTTGTCACAGAGGTGTCCCATTGACTTGCCTCTCAAATGCATCCTATGACTATACTCCAGTTAGATCTCTTTTGCAAAAAAGCAAAGAAATGGTTGGAGGTATCCTATGTGAAAGCTTTCTTTGCTTTATGAGATAATTCTGACTTATGTTCTCCATCCAAATTAGATTCAGGTGTGATGACACTCATGCACAAAAATGGCATCCCCTAGTTTTAACAATTTCCCATCTCCTGAATCACTTCCTGACCAGGACAACTGTAGTGCTCCAAACTCAGATGGGAAAAGACCTACTCCACCTTACTCAAGGTCCTCAATGAATGCTATAGCCTCACTGATATATGTGTGCTCTTTTCAGGAGATACTGGGTGAATTCAGACCTGTTAGAGCTCAAAAATCTTTTGTTTTGCAGTATCTAAGCCAAACATGATTTGCATAGTTTTTTTCAGACAATGATCTGAGGACACCACACAAAACAGCAGGACTCTGGCCTTTGCAACCTCAAATTTGCAAACATGAAAGATTGCTTCAAAAAGAGAACCCCAGAATGGTGGTGATCTTGGGAATTAATTCCCTGGAATTGGGTTCAGAGAGCTCATGAATCTAGGTTCTGGATCTCTAAAGCCCAGAGAGAAAGAAGTCTGGCTATGACTCCAGCTGGTGGCAGACCCTGGCATCATCCACATAATGCTGGTTTTAGGCAGATGCAGAATGGAAGAGTTGTGGGGTCAGGAAGGCTTCCACCCAGATTTCATAAGAAGGCCTGGGAGTCCAGACAGTGTGCCCATGAGAGAGCAGTGTATGAAGCTGTGAGTGTGAAGCCAAAGGTACAATGGAGAGCCCAGAAATTTGGAGATGCCAGGAACGTGGGTCATCTCCTGAAAACTGCAAGGAGGAAGCAAAGCCAGCCCCAGAAAAAAGCCATGGGATCTACAACTACCAAAAGTGCCCTAGGGGTAGATCCATCTAACACTTTTGAGTTCATAACTTGCCACAGATTTCTGGGGATGCTGGAAGTAGAACTGCAGGATTTAATGTTTACCTTGCTTAATTTTGGTCTTTCTTTGTTCCCAGCTCTGGGTATCCCCTTGTATGTAACTTTTGGAATGGAAATGTCTATCTTATGCCATTGAGTGCTAGAAGTCTTTAACTTCTTTTCATTCATACAGAGGCTCACAGCTAAGAGTTTGCCTTAAATCTCAGAGGAGACTTTGGACTTGGACTTTTCAGCAATGGTGAAACTGTTAAGGCTTTGGCAATCCTTGGAGATGAATTAAATACCTTTTGCATAAAAGGATGTGCATGAGTCTTTTGGGGGCCAAGGATGGAATGTTATGGCTTGTGTATAGATGTTCCCCCAAAGCCTCTTGCAGTCAGAGATGGGGCTTTTTAAGAGGTAGTTGGATCTAGTGTGTGATGCTGGGCTTAGGGTGTGTGATTACTAAATCAAAGCACCGATTGGTTTGGCACCACCCTAATCCCAGTAGCTTAGATAGAATATAAAAGGGGCAGAAATAAGCTGCTAAGATTGATTGGATTTGCTGCTTGTTGCTTTCTGCCTTCCCTCCTTTGCCATTTCTCTCTGAATTGTCACTCGGCCTTGGAGCCAGCCAGTTATGGATTGAAATATGTACTAACTGTGAGCCAAATAAGCCTTTCTTCCTTTAACTTTGGGTGTCAGGTGTTTTATCTCAACAATGAGAAAAGTAACTAAAACATAATAGACACAAACAACTGAGAATCGTGTACCACTTATCCCTCACAATTTTAAGATATGGCTTCCTGAGACATCTTTAATGCTGTGAAACAGATTACCAATACACTAAGCAGAAAGTCAAGATCTTCTTGTTCCTTCTATCTATGGAGTAATATCATACTCAGAATAAGAGGTAGGAACAGAATAAGAGCCCCACTGTGGAGGAGAAAGTTTATGGTCATACTATGACAGATCTTTACTTCTAAGACCAGATCATGAACAGATCCTTATGTCATGAATGGCTAAATCCTCTCCAAAGACAAATTTCTCATCTAATCAGTTCCAGATATAGGAGGAAGTTGCAAAAGATGTCTTTGGGACCCCAAACTCCCATTCATGACTTACTAAACTTGCTACATATGTTCTTTTTTAAATAATCAGGATAGAGTAGAAGAAGAAAGATGGAAAAAGGAAGCTTAGAATGAACAAGAATGAGAGGTAAAAAGCATGTGGAGCATTTTGCTGCATAATGGGGTTATTGAATGTTGCTCATTGGCTCCATTCCCAATGAAACTAAGCTAGTTGATAAGTGTCAGGTCTGGCAGATGGGCCACTGGAAGAGAGACTTCTCTAACATCAGGCATTCCTCTAGGTCACCTTGCCCTAAATGTGGCAAAGTGGGACACTGAAGACCTTACTGTTCTAAAGATCAAAGGATTCCTAGTCCAGAGCCCCAGATATCCATGGAATGAGGAGGACTAGGGCTCTAGTTGGCTCCTAGCTTGATCATCATCCTCAGTGAGATGAAGTCTCAGGTATCATTGGCTCTTGCAGATATGATCATAAGCTTCCTCCTCCACTGTGGAGCCCTCATTCTGTTCCTACCTCCTCTTCTGAGTGGTTCGTTTCCAGTTTTTGCTGGGTCATGGGCATTAATGGGCTTCAGTGAACAAACACTTTACTTCCTCTGTGTTGTTCCTCTATGTTATCTCTGCTTTCTTCCTCTATGCTGTTTATGAAATAATATTTTCCTTATCACCTTCTTGCTAATGGCTGACTGTTCAAGTGCTTTTTTCAGCCAGTTAAGCCTAGGAAAGCAATTAAAGAATTATTTAAAAAGATGGGTGCTCAAATTATCTTTGTCTCACCTAGCGACCCAGGTTACCTGTCCCCACAGTGCTGATAATGACTCTGTCTTCATTCATCTTTCTTTTCAACTCAGGCATGGGCTACTCATGGGCTTTTACTGACACCACCCTGACAGTGGTGAAGCTAAAAAATCTTGATACCATTTCACATCACAAACACTATTTTCTTTGGCCTGAAACTTTACTAAATAATTTCCTTCATTATGGCTTTTAGTGCCTGTTTTAGTTACTTTTGTCATTGCTGAGACAAAATACCTGGCACCCAAAGTTAAGGGAGGAAAGGTTTATTTAACTCAGAGTTTGCAGAGGTTTCAGTCTATAATCAGCTGGCTCCAAGGCTGAGTGGCACATGGCAGAGGGGCAACAGTTCATGGCAGTGGAAGATAATAAAAGCAAACAAAAGAGAGAGAGAAGACAAACCTCTTCCCATCCCTTATGTTGTATTCAGTCTACCTGCCCTAGGATGAGTGTAGCACTCACACCCTTAATCCCAGCATTGGACCACGAATCAATCACCAACTCTAGATTCAGCCACTTCTGAAACACTCCACCCCATGACTGCATGAGGTTTTGGGGGGACATAAACCATAACAATGTCTTATCAGTCACCTTATAACACCCCAATTTTAGCTTCTAAGCAGCTGAATCGTTATTTCCATTTAGTATAAAATCTCTGTGGTATAAATGAAGAAGTTATATTTATACATCCAGTAGTCTGTAATAACTACTATCTGCTGGACCAAATTCCTTCAAATACCCAATGGTTTGCACTCCTGGACCTTAAGGATGTTCCTTTTGCACCCCAGTAACCTCTGAGTGTCACTGTGTTTGACTTTGGTGGTGCAAAGGATGAAACATTACTCAGAAACAAGACTTTGTTCAACTGCTCATCAGAGCCTCAGGAAAAGACTGTCTGACACTTCCATGGCTATTTATAATTCAAGGATATGAGAAAAAGGAAGTAGCAAACATTTCTGCAGGAGTGTTGGCCAAGGGACAGGGAGAAAGCAGAATAGTTTGTTAGATGACATACGCCCATCTAGTCTAGGCAATGTTATTGGAGGCTGTGGTAATTCACAGGCCAAAGCAAACACTTCTGAAAATAACTGCTTTTAATTCTGCACCCTGTTGCCTTACATATCTCTCTAAATTTAACTCATGCATTCCAGGAGTCCTAAACTGTTGTCCAGAAAGTCCCTTCCTCTTTGGCATTCACTTCAAGCATTCCTTTGGTCAGAGTCTCCCCACAACTGAGCCCCAGACTCTTTTTGCCTTTGAATGGACTGATGAGCTGGTATGAATCACTCCTTATGGTATGCCTTAACTTCAGGTCATTGAGCTCTTTTAACAGAGTATGTACAGACCATCAAGCAATAGGAAGCAATTTTATGCTTTCTTAGGCTTCGCTGGCTAAGGTCACTTATGGATCCTTGGTATGGCCTATTGTCTAAAACCCTATATGAGTCCATAAAAGGAAATAATAATCAAATTCTTCTTTCCTGGGAATAAGAACAAAGACATTATAAACTAAGGGACTCTTTCCTCAAGGACCCTATTTTGGGACTGCCATAGCTGAGCACCAAGTGCGGCTCTAGGGGTCATTACCTAGTCCCAAGGGCCCATGGAAATACCTATATGTTGTGTATCAAAGCAGCTAGACACAGTAACCCAGGGTTGGCCAGAATGTATGAGAGAAATGGCCACTTCTATTCTTTAAGTAGAGAAATCTCTTAAGATCAGTATAAGATCTCCCCTGTCTGTTTACATTCCTTATCATGTGACTTCCTTGTTAAAGGATCTCATTTCTAGCAGACACTATCAAGTTTTATTATTTGATAATACTAGTGTCTTTCCATGGACATTCTATATTCAGTTCTGCTACTTTGCTTCCTAGTGCTGAGCTCAACCCATTTGACAAAGAAGAAAATAATCCTGAGATACTCCATAATTGTTTTGGTACTGTTAATCTTACTTGTGTCCAACCAACCAGATCTACAAGTTCAGTCCCCTGATAACTCAGATGCAATCTGGTTTACTTGTGGCAGCTCCTGTGTAATAAGTGGCAAACCAATTTTAGCCAGTTGCCTCCTTGCCAAGGGTTTAAATATTTTCTAGCTTTTGTTGGTATAAAGTGGTACCTTGGTTCATGAACTTAATTTGTTCTACTATTTTGGAAAAGATGGCCACATTGTGTTTGTGTGGGAAAGATGGCTGTGGTCATGTTTGTCACCTGATGCAATTTGCAAACAAAATTTTGCTAAATGCTTCTGTTTGCAAACCAAATTGTTTGCAAACAAAAGCATTTGTGAACTGAGGTACCACTGTATTTACAGGATGGATAGAAACTTTCCTAAATAAGTGTAAAAAGGCTACAGAAGAGTCTAAAGCATTTCTCTAGGAGATTGTTCTGAGACTTGAACTTCCTAAATCCCCTCAAAATGATACTGGTCTGCCCTTCAATTCTCAAGTACACAACTGGTATCTAAATTTCTGGGAATTACATATTATCTCCATTGTTCTTGGAGCCCTCAGTACTCAGCAAGGTAGAATAGGCTAAGTAAACATTAAAACTTTACATGAAAAGATTATGTATGTTGCAAAACTCACCTTTCGTGGAATATAATTCTAACAATAGTACCATTGAAAACACATGTAGGCCCTAATGTCACCTTGGACCTCAGCCTAATTGAAGCATTACACAGCTGACCTTTCTTATATACTGACCTCCTACTAGATGTAGAGGCTCAATCCTTAGGCCAATGTGCATGTAACAGTAAGTATTTTCCTACAGGCAATATGAGAATAGGGATTATGGTATTGTCAGAGACCTTCCAAGGCCTCACAGGTCTCTATTCACCTGGAACATTAGTTCTCATTAAAACATGCAGGGAGATCCACGAGGTCAACAATAAACTGCTTTTTGGAAAGGCCCTTTCTCAGCACTTCCCTCTTCTCTAACAGAAATCAAGGTTCCCAGAATTTCCAGCTGTATCAATCATTCCTGAGTCAATCTTGGAAAGGAGAAACCCTGAAGGGACCCCATTCTCCTGAGAAAGCCAGTGATTGGAAAATTTGAAATACCTGTTCAAGTATACTTCATTAAATAAAAGCTACACCATCCCCATCTACACTACCTTCCTGCAGAGGGCTGCATGCACCTTGGTTATTCTTCTCTTAATTGAAATCTTTATTGTAATTACCCTTCTGCACATCTTTGCTTCTAGGGAATGCAGGCTCACCTGCTGGTGCTTATACTAAGTTCTCTAACTACAAATCTGATTATGTGTAGTCCAGTCGACATTACCTTTGTCTAACTGTGTTTCAATCTCCTGCTTAAAATGGGCTTTTAGTTCCTAACATGCCACACTAAGGAATCTAATTGCTTTCTCATTTGGGCTCAGCAATATGCTCAGGATGTGGAATATAATACATGCTGGGTATGTGGGCCTTCCTCACCTATAGCACATCAGGGTTGTCGTGGTGGGTCTCACCACCTCAGGGTAATGACTAGAACAAATAATAATATTGTATATATGAGAAACAAGAAATGTCTATGATATTATGTATATGAGTCTAAGATTTTATGTATATATTATGTATATGTACATAAGACTATTATGTATAGTCTTTGTATTATGTATGTTCTCACTCAGATGTATCCCAGTGGCCCATAAATTCTAACTTGGATAATATGGGACATGAGAAAAATCTTTTAAATGATGAAACTGATATCATTCTTTGCAGATATGCTAGATCTCTTCTTTTAAAAGCCCAATCTTTCCTGTAGTGAGACAATAATCATCACTACCAGGACAGATATTTTCAAATATGGGATGACTATGTATGGCTTACTTCCATTATGGGATGCCTTTGTCAGATGGCTCATCTTTGCTGGGAACAATGTAATCATTCCAAGTATGCCTGATCCAATACTATCAAATACTTGGGCTGGACTCCCTCCAAGAAATGTCAGCATATTGTCTCTTACAAGCGGAGAATTGGTTTACTACTGATTAATTTCCAAGGCCTAGAATACATTGGGCTGCACTAAATAGCACCCAGTGGCTTTGCTGGACTAATCTATGGCCCTAGCTGCCTCCTTGCTAGATTGCAGTGCACCTTGGGTCATCCTTCAACGCAAGGCTGATGGATTAAACTCTTGGTTATGCCATGGCCCACATGGCTCTTGAAGTTTCTGGGGGCAGGAGGGAGAAGAAGAGCAGTGAAAGCATAGAGAAAGAAAGATAAGAGACAGAAAGCTGAGGTCAGGTGGAGCCCTCTGTCTGGATGGAAAAAAGGAACTGCTCAACCACAGTAGTGCATTTATTTATATATTTGGCGGTTAGTGCTCTGTGATACTCTTTCAGCCTAGCAACCCATTGCTTGGATTGTCTCGAAGCTTGGTGTTCACTGGACTGAAGCAGCTTGTCCACATGGCTTGCCTTGAGAGTGCTTTGTTCTCAGAGCAGATACACATGTGATCAATTTCCAGCTTCAGCAGCTCCCAACATGGTTGCCCTACCAACCTTCCTGTGTTCCATAGTGTAGTCCACTGGTATGATCATCTTGCCTCTACTTATAGTCCCTCCATGGAACTAGAGCATGGCATGTGGCATACAGAATCTCTACTCAATAAATTCAGAAAGCCCTTAATGACATTGCCCAAGGAATCTCTTTGTTAAATACTGAAGTCTAACTTATGAGAAAAGTGTTACTGCAAAATCAGATGGCACTCAACATTTTAACTGTAGCACAAGGAGGGACATGTTCAGTTATCAAAGTTGAATGCTGTGCATACCTGCAACTATGCCAATATCTCTTCCACTTTGCAAGACTTACAGCAAGTCCAGGCTATGTTGCATCACAATTCTAGCCCTGGGGAAATGATATGGGAGTGGCTGTCTGAATCAGCTTGGTGGACAATGTTCATAACCATCAAAATTTTTGTTCTTATAATACTGCATCTGGACCATGTATAAGAAATTGTCCCCTAAACTTTATCGTTTCCTTTTGATACGCTTCTCTCTTTCCAAATGGTACTGCATCCTCCTGATCTGTCTAGTTATACAGGACTCTGTGACCCATCCTCCAGGCCTGAAAGTCAGCAAGAGCGGGGACACTAACTCCCTCCCCTCTGCGCCTCCTCTGAGCACAAAGTAAACGGGAAAACAGAGCACCCAATGCTCTAAATGATTTTAAGGTCTGTAGTGAGTTGATAACTGGTGATCAACTTATAACCCCCAGATGAACTGAGTAAGCATGGTGCTGGGTGTGGGAGGTCCACCTGGGGATTGTTGCCAGCAGCATAAGAAGCAGAACTGGAGAAGGAAAAGTTATGGCTGTTGGGAGTGGAGAAAGTTTGCTGGAGCTGGTGGAAGCTGTTGGTTGTTTTGGAGGAGCTCGTCGTGCTGGCTTTCCTGATGAACTTGGCTGTTTTCATCCTCTGAGGAGCTCAGGACCTCATTGGCACTAAGAATGGCTTTGCTTCACTTTGGGGGAGCTCTGGTCCTCACTTTGAGCATTGCTTCCTGGCTCTGGAGGGGAAGATGGTGCACTGCCAGTTTCGTGGAGAGGCTTGCTGTGTTGGCTTCCCTGTTGGAGACTCAGCCATCTTGATCACTGGAGGAGCTCAGGAACTCACTGTTGCTGAGGGTGGCTGTGGTACTTTTCGGGGGAGCTCTGGTTGTTCTGACCGTCGCTTCCTGGCTGCAGTGCAGATTCCTCAGCCTGCCAGCACAGATCCTTCATTCTGCTGGCACAGACTTCCTAGATTCCACCACTGACCTTTGGGCCTTCACAGCAGATCTGTGAAACAGCGCTGCATAAGATATTGTTATGGGCTCTGAACCTCCAGGTGGACTCACGGGAGGCATTGTTATTTTTTATTTTTTATTTTTTTTGGTTTTTCTCCGGTACCGGGAACCGAACTCACGACCTTGCGCTTGCCAGGCAGGCGCTTTTGCCGCTGAGCTAAATCCCCAGCCCTTTTTTTTTTTTTTTTTGGTTTGGGAGGCATTGTTTAGAGCTCTAGGTCTTAAACTGGACTGATGCAGGACATTATCACAGGATCCAGGCCCTCAGTGGATTCTTGATCTATAGTGTGTGAACAGATTTCCTGCACACTCTGCTATATCATTCTTTGGGTGACTATTATATATAATTTTACAAACTATGTGTCCTATATTATATTGTTCCCCTTGCAAAGTAAGCCTCAAACCAACACAAGGTCTCAACCTTTTAGGGTGAAAACGTTACAAAGTTAGACATTAGCAGCCCTGGAGACAGGTAACTGGGACTAAGTGAAAAGCAAAGAAGACATAATTTTCTTTTCATTTTCTTAATCATTAGCTATAGAAAAAAATGCAACTACCCTATACGTCAAACTTTATCCCAAGAATATGTAACCTGCTCTAAGGGTACTAATAAAGTCTAGGAAGCTTGGCTGGGGATGTAGCTCAGTGGCACAGTGCCTGCCTGGCAAGTGTGAGGTCATGAGTTTGATTCCCCTACCAAAAAAAAGGGGGGGGCCTAGGAACCAGACCATCAGTGAAGAACTGAAACAGACTTCAAGGGCTCAGAACAAACTAAGCAGAAACATTCCACCCTGGGAATAAACAGAAACCCTTCTCCCTCTTAAATTGGTCAAATGAACCCATTTTCCTGGAAAAAGAATAATGGAGGAAGAAAATGATGTTCCTTGAAAGATCCACTTTCTTTATTTATACAATAATTTTTTAATTTCAAAAATTAAAAAAGACTGAAAAGACAAGAATTTCTGGGGTTATTTTTTGTGTCATCTGGTGACTCTTGTGGACTCTTTCTAAGAATAGTGTTTTTAAACACAAAATACGTAAGATTAAAAAAGAAACCAATTAGTTGAAATACAGTGATCAAACTAGTTTTTAAACAAATTACATATGGTAATGCATACTTTTTATTAACACATTAAATACCTGATCCGGCAATATGTCTAACACCACAACTCAAGGTAGTGCATGAGTAAAGAATATCTTGAGACATCTGAAAATGTTGTAATATGATACAAAAATATCTTGGATTTTAACCATGACAGTCACAGATCCTGCTGACACCTTATGGGTTGTTGGCTATGGGAGAAACGGTGTTTGAAGATGTAATTGCCTTCCCCTCCAAGCTCACAGACGCTATGAATACTCTTAATGACACTCAAGAAGCACTGAACAGGTTCTACGGATCCTCACAGGGTCTAGCGCTGAAAGACCTGCCGATCCCTGTAGCCCACACAAGTTCATAGAAGCCCTAACCCCAGCCTTAAACTGAGAGCTCTACTACATTTAGAAGAAAAACAAGTTTTCGTGTGTTTCTAGGATGCACAGTGATTACATTCATCTTGGGGAATTGATGCATATATCATCATACCTTTATCAACTTACCTCCATTCTGAGATCTCTTTTCCTTCTCCACAAAATCAGTTTCCCACCATCTTTTATTTTGCTCGTTATATTTTGAGTTTTTCATACAGTGTAAGAGAAATCACGCGCTATTTAATCTGTGTCTGATTTACTTTACCCGGTGTTATGATCTCAAGATCTGTTCATCTGCCAACAAATGACTGCAATTTACCCTAGAAGGACTCAAGCACTTGTTTCAGTGTCACCTGGGACCTAAGCACTGCGACTCCCGCCGGGGCTTCGCGTCGTCAGGCTCGCGAGCGCGTCTCCGTCCCCGGAACCCACGGCCGCCGCAGCCTCCGCCCCGCGCCCAGGCAGTGCAGGCGCCCCGTCCGAAACCTCCTCGTGCATGGAGAGCCCGGTCAGCGTCCGCGGGTCGTGGGGGAACTCGGCCTGTGGCAGACGTTAGTCCCGCGTCTGCTCCCGCTTCCTTTCCGTATCTACAAAACGGGGAGCTTGGGGCTTTTACCGCAGCGCCCCTGACGGTCGCGCCCGGCTCCGGCTGTGGGCGGTGTACTGCCCTTGCGCGCCGGGCGCCGACTCACACAGCTGAGCCCGGGCCCGACTGGGCGGGGCCGCCACCAGCTCCGCAGCGTGGGTCACCCGAGCCCCGCCGCGCCTGGCCAAGCGGAGCCCGCACGGCCTTCGCCCGACTGGCGCGGCCCCCGCCCCATGGGGCCGAGACCCCGCCCCTCACCGCTCCGCCCCTGGGGCCGAGGCCACGCCCCCGCTTCGGCCCCACCCCTGTCCCCAGCCATCCGCGCGGCGTCGCCAGGACCGGTTCCGCTGCGCTGTGTCCCGGGCCCCCCGAGCCACCCGCCGGAGGGAAGGAGCGCGGGCTCCCACACTGAGGCGGGAGGAGCGAGAAGAAGGCAGCGGGAAGGAGCGGGGGGCTCAGGCTGCCGCAGGACGGGGGCCGCCGCGGGGAGCCCGAGTCCGGGGAGCAAAGGGCAGCAGACGCGGCGCGGTACGTTCCGCGGGGCGGCGCGCTGCGCGCTCTGCCCGACAGGGTGAGCAGGGCCGGAGCCAGCGGCTTCTCGAGCCCGGCGCGCGGCGGTTCCGGGTCGGGGCGCGTCGGCACCGCGCGGTGGGGCGCGGGAGGTTCCAGACGTTACTGTGTTCACGGGATGGACAAATCTTTTCTTTTTGTTATCCGGAATATAAAATTGTCCAGTGGCTGGCGTTATTCAGCCCCTTTCTGTAATTGTTCTGTGAATAGTGGAGTTTTAGTAATTATCTTTTAAAATTAACCAGTTTGTTGCAATATATTTAAAAGAATGCAATATATATGCAAAAGTTCAAACAGTACAGAAAAATATAACATCAAAATGAGGCAGTAAAGTCTGTCATTTAAAAACTATGTAGGTAAGGTTGCTTCGTTTTGTTTTCTCACGTAGCAGTACAAAAGTAAGCGCTCCTTACACTTTGAGTAAAACATACGGATTCATAGTAGCACATGGTTTTTGGACATTTTTATCCAGGCCCAGGCAATTATTTAGTTCTCTTAGAAGAGCGTTCTTGAGTTGGGGATGTGGCTGGGTGATAGAATTCTTACCTTCCATGCATAAGGTCCTAAGTTCGATCCCTAGCACCACACACACAAAAATTGAAATACACTCTTATATAAATTGTTTTAAACCATACGCATAATCCATCTCTCCATTTATTATCATTAAGCATCCATATAGCATTTAAAGTTAGCATAAGTATAAATAAAATACTATGTGGAGGGTATAAATGCCATGAGAGATCACACTGGAATGGACAGGGCCCTCTTTGATTAATAAAATTCCTCTGGAGGCCATAATTTAGAGGAAGTGATCAATCACACAGTTCAGGGACAGTAAGGGATTTTCAGAGGGGCTTTTCCTGCCATTTACTTTTGAGGGAATTATCCTGTGGGTACATCACAGGTGTTTTGCAGGTATGTTTGTGTGTGGGGCCAGATCTCCAATATCCTGTCCCAGATGTGTTCTATGTTGTGAAAGTTTAATAGGCATGAAACGGTGCATGTGTTGTCCAGTACACACTATGAAATTTACTTAGGGTAAGACATACGCATAATCTAGAAACTATAAAACAGAAGTCTACTTTTAGTTAAAAATCGAGGGACCATCATTTAGCCATACTTAGATCCAAGTCGTACCAGTTTGCTCACTCACCTGCCCCCACCCTCAAATCTAAGCAAAGAATAGAATTCACCTGGCATCTGCAGTGTTGATTTATACCAGGGACAAGTAGCCACATCAGGCTGATGGGTGCATTCCGGTTGCTCCAGAATGGATGTTCTTGCTGCCTAGTTCTTCCTGTGGTGCTGCAAGCCAGACCTGGAAGAAAAGGGCTTCTCATCAGGCTTGCACAGCTCCTACGATGGGACCCTCCCCTCTGTCCAAACTCGTGTCATGACCCCAGGTCACTGCTGAAGCAGTGCGGGGTCCTGGAGCACTCTGGGCTGACTCCAAAACCTTTCCAATCAGCCTTGGAATTTGGAGTCAGCACTGATGTTTTAGGGTGGATCTGCCAAATGAAACAGCATAAAAACCGTTGATCACTAAGACATTTTAAATGCAAGGGACAATTTTTTGGAAATTAAAATTCACATTTTGCTTTCATTTCCACTTACAAGTTTGAGCAGTCACCTGACAGTGACTTGATGGCACTGATTTTTAGAATTGTAATCTCTCGGCACTAACTTCAATAAACAGTTTAAAGGAGATGTATGCTTAAGCAGCAGCACTGTAACCTGAGGAAAAGGGCACCTCTCCATTTACAAAATGTTCTGTGGTAAAAAAGATAAGAGAAGACCCTAAACTCTTGGCCTGAAGCTGCCCTCTTGTCTACCAGCAGGTGGTGGTCTATGACAGGCAGCTCTCTGGCTAAGGACTTAAAAATCAACTTCCGTCTTTTTCTTACCTGTGTGCAGTTTTCATTGTATGGAAATTGTTTTGCACTCTGGTTAAAGAGGAGTGTGCAATTAAGAATATAGTTAAAAGTAAAGGAAATTGGTATTTTAATGCAGATTTTCTTTATAATCAACATACCAGGACAATAGTGAACTTTTAAAAACTTTTTTAAAAAGTGAAAATATAGCCTTACTACAAAAAAAGCAACACGAATGTGTTTCCGAGGAAAGGGACACCTGTGAAGGAGCAAAGCAGCCCGGTGATCTTATGTGGAGACACTTGAAGTTGGTCAGGTCTGTAATCAGCCCAGAAAACATGAGCAGGCTGGTGCAGGTGGGCTGTGAAGTCTTGTGGTGGCTTCTGTCCAAGGACTGCAGGTCTCTGTGGCAGGTATAGGGCCTGGACAGCAAGAACAAGTCAGTTAGGGTTAGCGGTAGGTATTCTGGAAGCCAAAAAACAAGAACAAGGGAGAGGCGGTCACAGGAAGATGCAGATACAGTCTGAGTGTTTATTTCTCTTTATGTATAAACTGCTGCTAGTCCAAGGAGGGAACACACAGTACCGCAAAATTGCTACATAAGAAAAGATTACTGTGTACTTAAGGCAGTTGCCACATTTTGTGTCACCTACACACAGTTAATGTATTAGCTAGACTGTGCTTTCAGATTATTCTGGTGCTGAAGTGTTGTGTTTCTTCAGATTTTAATCCTTACTCTATTTTTTTTGTTTCATTTTAGGGAAATGGATTGCTCCATGTTGGTGTAGAAATTGTTTTCTTTCTTTCTTCCTTTTTTCCCCAGCATAACGCACTTCAGTTAGATGGGGCACCCTGGTTAGATTTGCCTAGTCACTTGGCTTCTGACTCATAAATTACAGAGGGCTGGCATTATCAGAACTCTAACAAGAAAGTACTACTGAGAAATGTGGATCCCAAACTTAACCCAACCACACTGTCTGTCCACACACTTCTAACACCGTGACTATACTTCAAGTCTTAGTTCACTGTCTTGTATAAGCATATGTGATCTTTTTTGTGTGCTTTCATTCCAGATATTTCTTTTTATTAGTGGAAAAGCTCACAAAACTCTCTTTTCCATCTTGAGTTAAGTAAAGCAACATGTTACTTGATTCTCTTAATAGGTCTGTGGAGGTTCTCAGTGTTCTCAGTGGCTTAACCTCACATGGGGGTAGCAGGAGAGGTGATGGCTAGTGTTGGAATCAGTGTATTTGATTTCTGAAGACCGGGGGAGATGACTTGAAAGTTTTAAAAGTAAAGATTAGTGTTTTCTCCTTTGCCACTTCAAGAGAATAGAAATTTGGCTAAATATTACTGTTAATTGTGTTTATAGATTTAAACTCAACTCAGCTATTTATCTTTAACATCTAGGTGCCAATCTTTGAATTATTCTCTACTTTTCCAGTTTCCAAAATGGATAGAGTCTTGTATGCTAAGATTTTAGGTATAGAAACAACTATTCAGTGATTACTTTTGTGACAGATTATGATATGCCTTTGATTTTTAAATTTTTAAAAAAAATTTATTTTTTTATCTTTTTGAGATAGGAGTTTGCTGTGCAATTCAGACTGGCCTTGAACTCACTTTATAGCCCTGGCTGAACTCACTTTATAGCCCTGGCTGAACTCACTTTATAGCCCTCAAACTCACAACAGTCCTCCTGCTTCAGCCTCCTGAATGCTGGGATTACCGGTGTGCACCACCATGCCTGGCTGCATTTGATAATATACAAATTTGGAAAAATGCTTGGCTAATATTGATTTTATATCATTTTTTCTCTTTTTCAAGATCGCCAGCTACAAATGTGCCAGACTATTTTAAATCATGTATTCTATTTCTTAGGCTCCTTTATACAATTCTCTTTCATTTCAATCTGGAGTTTCTAGTTTTTTAAAGGTGATAATTTTCATCACTCAAAATCTTTATCTGGAATGTTTTGTGTGTGCAGGTTCATTTGAGTCACTAGTTCTTTTTTTTAACCTGTGTTTAATCTGATGATAAACTACTGAATTCTTAACTGATTTTTTTTGTTGTTGTTGTTAAATAGATACTGGTTCATAGGTGATCATCAATCTTTTTACTTGTTTTCTTGAACATATTAAGCATCTGCTTTAATGTCAGAGTTTGATAACTCCAGCCTGGATTTCTTCTGGTTCCTCCTTTCCAAGATATTGGTTCCTCATGTCCTGAAAACTCTGGTTGTGCTCATCGGAGAGCTCCTCACACAACTGTTTCTCATGTTTCATCTCTGTACTTTTATGATTGTTCTTAAGAAGATGATTTCTTTGGAGCAGCTGTATTACCATAGGTGGAGAGGAGATTCTTCATGGATGACTTCCCCATCTTTTAAAAGTAAAAACTGGGTTTACTGCATTTATGATTTTACACCTCTTCTACAAACTCAGTTCACTTATGGTCTTACTTTGACTAAATCTGAGTCCTGTTTCACCTCTGGGACAAAATACCTGACACCCGAAACTTAAGGGAGATGGATTTATTTTGGTTCATGTTTCAGTCCATAGTTGGCTGGCTCCAAGGCAGGAAGGCACTGTGGAAGGGCCTGGTGGAGGAGAGCTGCTCACAGCCCGGTGTCCGGGGAGCACACAGTGTGAAGGGAGGAGCTGAGAAGGGAGATTCACTCTTTGAGGTCATAACCACAGTGATCCACCTCTTCTGACCAGACCCCACCTTCTAACAGTAAGCCTGGTTTGACGCTCCAACAATCTGATCATCTTTCAGAGTTCCTGCCTATAAGCACATGAGGCTTTGTGGACTACCACCAAAGACTCATGAGTATCTCTTTATGCAAAATGCATCCATCTCTTAAAAGTCACCAAAGTTTTAAGTTTCAGCATGCTCTGAACTTAGGGGAGATAGGGTTATTTTGGTTTATGCTTCAGTCTGTGGGCGGCTGGCTCTGAGGCAGGAAGGTTGATGGAGAACTGCTCAGGGAATGGCACTGAGAAAGAAGGGCATGTGAAGGAAGAGCAGGGAAGGAAGCTGCACCTCAGATCACATCCAAGGACCCACCTCTTGTGATCAGACCCCACCTGCTAATCGCAGCTCAGCGAGCAGGGCCTCAGAATCCAGTAAACTCTCAAGAGGTCCATCGGTGAGCACAGAAGGCTCTGGAGAGACATCTGGATATAAACCATGCAATGAACTTTTTATAGCATCTATACTTACTTTTTTATAGATGCTTTTATAGCATCTATACTTACTAGGGCGCATTTACTTCTTAAGAATGTTATGTCTGTTGGAGGTGTGTGTGCAGAGTTATGTCTGCCTCCAACTATAGTGTCTGTGGCTGTTATCACAGCAGTGAGGGCTGTTCATCAAGGGGGAATCTACTGATTACAGCACAGTGTGAGATAGAATTTAAAATGCATTATTGTTTACTGTTTGAAATCTCACTTATTGGGACCATCACTTTATTTTTGTTTTTCCTTCTACAGAAAAGCAGAAACTCTCCAGATGTGTTCCAGTAATGACAAGGTTTGTATCCCAGTGTCCCAAAGAAACACCAGAGGCCTTCTTGGAATGACCTTAAGTGAATTGAAGACATGTACTGAAAGGACCGTGTTAAGTTTTCATAACCTCTCCTACCAAGTAAAAATGAAGAGTGGCTTTCTCATCGGCCGGAAAACAGTTAAGAAAGAAATATTATCAAATATCAGGTATGTGCATGAACTTTTTAAAAGACCACTTTATTGACTTACAGTGGGCTTCACAGCTTTTTGCTACTGGGAGCATTGTGTGCACTCCTTTGTACAAATGTTTAGACAATACTTTCATTATTATTGACTAAACTTTCATTTCCAAGCATGGATTAAAATGACTGGTTCGCTTTGTAAGTATATGTTTAACTTTGAAAGGAACTGACAAACTTTTAAAAAATGGTACTACTGTGTGCATTGACCTTTGTTTGAAAATCTAAATGATTAATGTAGCATTTAGATTTTTTCTGGGTTTTACATTTTGGTGGAAAGAAGCATTGATATATAATTTACTGCTTTTTGATCGTGAGAGTGTAATTATAACCTCTGTGCTTTAGTTTTTGGTCTGTGTAATAGAAGACTTGCTGGTAAGTGAAACAGTCATTAGGTATGTGCCCTATATGTGCTTTGTATTCTAGTAGTAAGAATGTTACAGTGATAGTGTACTGTGAAGTACTTTGTTTTTCAAACAGACCTGTCTTAAATGAATTGCCTGTTTATAATAGTTCATAGAATATAATAATTTACTCAAGTACTTCTCTGTTACAGAGACAAACAGATAATATTTATAACATAACTGTAAGTTACACAGTTAGAAGTTGAAATTGATGAGAATTTAGGATTCAAATTGTGGTGGTCTCATGACCCCCGTGGGAAGCCAAGACTCGGAGACTCCAAATTTGGGGAGCAAAGGCTTTATTAGCAGGCCTGGCTGATGCAGACTCTTGGGATCGATCCTGAGAATGCGCGCCTCACAGACTAAGCGCTCTGAATTTAAGCACAAAAACCGCAAAAAAGGAGGAGATGGGGTGAAAGCACAAAAACCACAAGAAGGGAGGGGATGGGGTGATAGGAAAGCAGGGGGCGCTTTGCTCAGTTGCACAAGGACAGCTGGTTCTTTCATTATGTCTTTTTAAGGGAACATTATCTTGGTCTAACACAACATGTTTATCAGCACAGCATAATAGTCAGGTCGCAAAGACCCGAGAGAAATTCCACAGCATAACATGTTTATCATGGCTACTCGGGCGCATACAAAACAGCAATGTAGCGCAAGGTTATAACACAAATAAATGCGGTTATTTCTGCTTTAAAAAGCACCTAGTAATTATGATTTTTGTTTTTTTATCTAACAGTGAATTCAGCATTCATAGCCTGGTGCTGAAGTGGGAGCTAGTGTGGGAGGGGAATGAGCATTTCTACAGCACCTGCTCACTGCCCAGTATCTTAGTTCACACATGCCGGCCCTCAGAGCTGTTAATGTTCTCTAAGTGCTAGAGAACTGAGCCTTTACTGCTTCTTTATGTTGTTGAGAAGTATATTTGGGTTTGCTCAAAGATACACATCCTGAAAAACTGAAAAACTCTTTCCGAAATGCAATAATCAAAATTGTTTGTTCTTCGTATTTTGTCTAAAGGGATAGAAGGTAGCGTAAGTGAATATGTGCAGTTAAACAGGTATAAAATGCATACTGTGTGAGAGCATGTTTGCTTTGCTCATCTTTTCAGCCTGGTAAATTGTTGATTTGATGCATTAAGTGTCTCATCTCAAAGCTTCACACTATTTTCATGGCTGAATGGTGTACATTTTGTGATTGGAAGCCATCATCTTATACTTTTATAAGCAGCCAAATCTACAATTCATCTAGTTTTTATAATGGAGAAGGCAGTGAGGGCTGGGACTCACTCATTCACATCCCTGGCTGGACATCCATGACAATCCATCCCGTCACTGACTTCAGTGTCTCCAGGCTTCCTCCTGTCTGCTGTTTCCTGTGAGAAGCCTCCAGGCTGTGGGAAGGTTGCTCTCATTCTCTCAATTCTGATTTACCTGAGAGCACCATCACCATTCAGACAGGAAAACTGCATTCCAAAAAATGATGACAGTCTTGATTTTCCATTGAATTTTTGTTTTTCGTTTCCTTTTGTAAAGAGGATAAAACAATCTGATCATGTCAGTTCAAAAGATTTTCCTCTTTTCTGAAACATCTTTTTGCTATGCTTAGTTATTTGCACACCCACACTTGAGCATTTTCTGGGTGTTCAGAATGCTCATTGCTGTGAGTGTCACTGCTCCTAATTCTTCTCAAAGGAAAGACTAGGGAGTATGTGCGTGCATGCCCATATACACAGGTGCATACATACAAACTATAACTTGTTAAACAAAAGCCTGCCTTGCACAAGTGTATGTGTGTGTTTCCCAGGAGGGATAAGAGAAGCAGTAGACAGCAGGCAGCTGCTCCTGTTCTACCCTGAGAGTCTTCCCTAGTTCTCTATAGTTTTCTACAGATGAAACCCATGACTTGTCACTGACGTGCCAATTCTAAGCTAACATTTTGAGTCTTTCCATGTCTCCATGTTGGTAAATCTCAAAAACTTAAATATTAGGCTCTTAATACACTTAACTGATTTGCTCAGTCTTCTTATTCCCTCTTGGGAGCATCTACTCAGCCTCAGCTGCCTTCTGTCTTCCTCTACCCCACACTTCGCAGCTTGTAGTCTTGGAGCTGGCAGTCGCTGCACTGCTACCCAGAACGTCCATCATCTTCCTGCTGAGAAAGGGTGGGAATGGAAAGTCCAGTAGAAATGATTTATACCATACTTAAACATGAAATAACAAATTTGAATATAACAAATATGAATAACAAATATGAATATAAATTTTTTTTTAGGAAGAATATACCTCTTTTTAAATAAATTGTCTCCTATTCCTTGATTTTTGCTTTTTATTGGAAACATTTTCATCACTATTTTCTTCATAGCAGATCTCATTTATTTATCTATTGTGGTTTTTTGGTGTTTTTTTTTTTCGCTGTACTGGGGATCGAACTCATGACCTTGTGCTTGCCAGGCAGGTGCTTATGCCACTGAGCTATATCCCTAGCCCTGATCTCATTTATTTAAAAATGTGGATTCATTTACTTTGTAAATTTTGAATGCCTGTGAGGTGCTTGGTATTATGCAAAATGACTTCTGACCCAGATGTGTGTTCTTTTCTCAGAAACTTCATAGTCTGATGAGGGATTCACAATACTAGAGAACTAGAGAACTTACTGTGTTATTTTGTGACAGATACATTAGAAGCTACTAACTCTGAATTGGAGGTCTGGGTGCATGGGAATTGAGAAGTGAAAATGTGCATGTGCTTGTGTGTGTATATGTGTGTGTGTGTGTATAAAGAGGCATGCTGTGCTCCAAAAATGGCATTGACATCTCTTATCTGTAAACTAATCAAGGCCAAAGATTGGCCAATAGCCACTAAAATGTAATAGATTTGACAGGAAACCTTCAAGTAAGTTTCGTTTCATGTATTATGTCATCCTGTTACTACTTCCCTCTCTTTGCCCTCCCCATGTATGCTACAGGGCAGCAGTAGCAGGATGACACAGTTCTCTTGGGAATGTTTTACAGGAAAAGGAGGGAAAACTGCACGCAAACGCTGTAAATCAGTGAGGTGGACAAGGATGCCTTGTGAGGGGTGATGAAGAGGGGAGGGTACGGAGACCAGCAAACTCTTACCACAAAGGACTAGATGATAAATATTTTCTGCTCTTTGAGCCATGCTTCTGTGTTGTAAGGAGAGACTGTCTTTGTAAAATGAAAGTCATAAACACTGGGTAAAGTGTGGAGCGAGGCTGTATTCCAAGCATGCTAATACGGAGAACAGTGACCAGCTCCAGTGTGCTGATCCCTGGGCTGGACACTCGTGCACTCAGGAGGGCAGGCCTTTGTCTTTTTTTTGTTCTCAGCTCTAATCCGTGGACTAGAAAAATGGCTTGTATATACATAGTACACACTTAATAATTGTGCTGAGTGAATGGAGGTGGAGTTGGACCCTGCTCTGATGGGAATTGTGCACTTGGGACGATGCGTTACTGTTGTTTTCTGTAATGGTAGGGCTTAGGGTCAAAGGAAGCCAAACTCAGCAGCGTGTTCAACTAACACATTCACATTCAGTTTCTGGTTGAATCATTCAGGATTGCTTGTTGTTATTTGAGTATTTTTAACACCTGAAAAGGTTTTATGGCAGTGAAGCCTTAGTGAATAGATAGCTTATTTCTTATTTTAGAAGCAGTTTCTAGGTGGTTATTAAAGAAGATGTATCAAACCCACTAGATAAATGCACTTTGACAGATTTACCCAATCATTAGGATTGTTTGTGTAGTGCTTACCATCAAATTCAGCACCTCGTGCATGCTAAGGAGTGTCTCTACCACTGGCCTACCGACCATCAGGGTGTCTTTCCCTTAGAGTGTAATTCATGTCAATCAAGGAATAAGACTTTTCTGTACTTATTTGTCTCAGGTTTATGGAACACCCATTGTCTGTGTGATGTTTTGGTGACAGGTGCCCCAGTGTATGAGCAAAGTGAAAGTACATTTCACCCTATACTCTACTAGCCAGTTTTAAGAACTGGCGATGGTTTCTTGCCCTTTGAGTGCTTCAAGCTAACTTTTGGATTTCTGTTAAGGAAGTGTTGATTTTTAGTCTCATGTTTTCTGTGGCGAGAACACTGCTACAGACATTCTACTAATCCGTGATTAATTCATGGTATAGGGCTTCAGTAGGTTGAAGGTGAGGTGATTTGTAAATATTATAAACATTACAAGTAAGTTCCCAACTTACGAACGCTCAGGGTGCAGACTTTCACAGATAGGAGCAGACCTTGCATTACATTTATAGGTGTGAACAAATTGCAGAAGTAGCTCACCTATCTGCTGGACATTGTCACACTGGTGCTGCTGTGTGTTTCTGATACGTTGTGATAATGTACAATATACAATAAAATCAGGAACTTACTGTATTTTTGTGTTTACTTTTTTATGCTTTATATTGTGTGTTTGTGTCAAAAGTGTATGTAAGATTCACTTTGTTGGACTTACAAATGAGTCTGACTTAAAAATGTTCTCCCAAGAAGGAACTTGTCTGTAAGGTGAGGACTTCCTATACTCAGAAGCTATAATGTACTTAAAACTATGTTAAAAGGTACAAATGTAATAGAGAAGCTTCAAGATAATCTGTTGCTTATCTCAGGGAACCTTGACATTGAATGTTCCAACAAGGATTCAAGGTTTAAGAATAAATTAATTTATAGGAACTGGAACTATTTTTTCTTATAGGTCATAACTATTGATTTACATACTTTGTAAAATAGTTTTTTATTAATCAACGATTTTTATTCTTTTTTCATGTTGGTATTTGTTTTTTGTCCAGTGTCATAAACCCTCATTGAATGTATTCAATGCAGACCTTAAATTAAAAGAAGTTAGTTTAAGGTGGAATAATAAATTGGTGTGGCTTTGTGTTTACAGTGGGATCATGGAACCAGGCCTCAATGCCATTATGGGGCCTGCAGGAGCAGGCAAATCTGTGTGAGTATAACAGAAAATGTCAGTACGCCTTTTCTGTGCAGTTTCAGTTTGATTTTAGAAATCACTTTTACATGTGCTGGTGTTGGTTGAGAATTTGCTGTGCATGACCAGGCTGGTTCTAGGAGCTGTGGATAACATGCAGCTGGGCCAGCTTTTGGTTTTGTGTCAAAGACTTGAAAGTCTTCTCAGATGAGCTGTATGAATAGGGGTTGATAAAGTGAGTGGCATACAGTAATGGGACATAGTGTGCGCTAATGCAAAGAGAAAAGACTGGGGTAATATAAAAAGTGGGGAGTTGAAGCAGAAAGTCTAAGTGAGGGTATGAATCTTAGAAAAGAGAGCACACTGCCTAGACTGAGGTGACCAAACATAGACAGCAAGAGATTGTTTGGGAGCTCTGTGCAGAATAAGCCAAGGATGTCTTGCTTTTATGCTGTTGGACTTTCTTGTAGCACATAAAGAAAAGTGAGGATTAACAATATATACATATTAGTACATAAATCGGTTTTTATATTAAAATTATAT
>NW_004955433.1:241415-250054 GCF_000276665.1 Chinchilla lanigera
ATAAAAAGTATATTATCTATAATAGAATTTTTTATAATATAAAATTATATGTAATGTATATAATTATATACATTATATATTATAATAAATATATTCTGATATATTAATTATATATTAATTATTATTAATAGAATATAACATATATTAATATGATATTATATATAATTATATATATTGAATTCCGGTCCTTAATCTTATGAAATATGTTTTTCCATGTTCATATATTTTAATATATTTTCCATATTCATTCCATATTCAATATATATAATTATATATATAATTCAATATAATTATATATTATATATAATTACATATTGTTATAATGATATTATTAATGTTATAATATATAACATTATATATAGGGTGTACCTTGACTTTAGATGTGGGCATGGAAGTTGAACTATGAGAAGGTAGGATTGGGTGAAGAAAGGCCACATCAACATGTATAAATCTAGTCACTAATTAACAGCAATTGGGCAGCTAACCAATCCTAACCATTGCTGAGCAACAAGAAGCTGATGCAGGAAGTGTAGCTCATTTTTTCCACCCTAAATGTATTAATTAATTATATATTATATAAATAATTATAATTATATTAAAATTATATATATAATTTTAGATAAGCCATAGAATGTCATTACTAGTTCATTTTCTAACTTGAGCAGAATTTATATTCATGGTAACTGGGACACAGCCCTTATTGTAGGGAAAGAAATCCCATATTTATTTCCTTTTTAGATTATTAGATGTCTTATCAGCAAGGAAAGATCCGCATGGATTGTCTGGAGATGTTTTGATAAATGGAGCGCCTCATCCTGCTGATTTCAAGTGTCATTCGGGTTATGTGGTACAAGTAAGTGTCAGTGGGTTCACCCTTTGGTATTCCCTGTGTCTGTGTGGGTAAGTGCCCTGGCATGCAGTCTGTTTAGTGTGCTTCCAGAGGGCGGTATGGCGTGCTCACAGAACCAGCTTTCTTTGCATTGGCATTCCATCATCTGCCATTGCGCTGGGGGTGACATTAAATGCAAAAGCAGGAAGTATCTGGAATATGACCCCTACAGGGCAGTGTCGTCAATTTTGGCTGCAGTATTATTTCTAAAAGGGACCACTGTTGTCCTTTTGTGCCATTCCTTTACCTTTGTCCTTCCCTTAAAGACATCTTTGGCAAATCCTTGTATAATCAGCCTGGAGATGTCTAATTATGGTCCTCGTAATTATTTGTGCTCTCTCTGAGTGTGCAGCTGGGGGATGGAAGTGACTTCACAGTGCTGTGGCTATCTGTATATAGTCATTGCAACTTGTGGAACTAAAAGTTCACAATTAGATAGACCTTTACCTTGGATATGCTAGTTTTGCATTTTAATTACCTATACAGTTTAAATTATATATGCTCTAATGCTCTTAAAAAGGACTCTATGTCTCATTCAAATACCATTTTTTCATAAGGATCATGTCATGATGAACACACTGACAGTGAGAGAAAATTTACAGTTCTCAGCAGCTTTTCGGCTTCCAATGACCATGACAAATCTTGAAAAAACGGGGAAGATTAACAAGGTCATTGAAGACTTACATCTGAATAAAGTTGCAGATTCCAAGGTAATGTGTGAATTCAACTGGAAAGGATCATAGTGGGGTGTGTTCAAGTTTCCTTGCTGTGACAAAATTCTGACAAAAACTATTTGAAGAGGAAAGATTTATTTTGGCTCATAGTTTGGTTCAGTCCTCGGTCAGCTGCTCCGTTGCTTTGGTCCTGTGGCAAAGCTCATAGAGGACAGGAAGAGGGAGTGCAAGAGCCTGCAGTGGTGGGTTTCCTCCCTCCACCTTTGTTTCATCCAGGCTGGCTGTCCACTCAGGGCAGTGCCGCCTACACTCAGGGCAGGTCTTTCCCCTGAGCTCATTTACCAACATGCCAGGTCTTGCAGAAATACCCTTATAGACACACTCAGAACTGTGCTTTGCTAGTTTTTCTCAATCCAGGCTAAATGGCAATGAAGATTAACCACACCAGGGAAAAAGACCTTCCTTGTGTCATAATAGACCCCTAATCAAAAGTTTCCTATAACTGGAGGTGGCCAAAATATAACCCTGAGAAAAGTGACTGGTTATACCATATGAAAGTGGGCATTGAGATGCAAAGCCAGTTTCACCAGTGGCTGGATGGGGGTGGGATGGTAAAGTGCTCCTCCTGCTCGTGCTCCACCGTTTAGCGGATCCTCACTCATTCTTTGCCTTGGTACCAGCTTTTCTTCCTTTCTCTTCTCATTTGTAGCTGTTCTTCTCCCTCTCTTCCTCCAGGGGAGTTCATTCCCTTCATTTTTTTGAAGTATTTTTCTGGAGTTGGTAAATAATTTGAATCCAAAGATTCTTGGTCATGTTTCACTTTGCTATAATTTGGCTTCCAAAATTATCCTCAGTCATATCATGAATCCTAATTTGTGTAGTGCTCAGATGCCTTTGTTTTGGCTGTCTTGCCTCTCAGCCCCTTTGCTCCTCTCCGCCCCTTGCTTCTTCCTGCCAACATTCATTGCCAGATTCTCACTAGCCAGACGCTTTCAGGTTTTAGTGACACCACTGCGGGCAGAGTAACAGGGAGAGAGCAGAATTGCTCCCTTCTGTGGGGTGAGGAGGAGAAGGAGAGAGAAACGAGTGCCTTTTACAGTTGATGCACTGGCATAGGAGCTTCGCTGAGCAGATGTTATTTGCTTGGATTTTCAGGACAAGCATGCAAAGGCAGTTACTTCTTAAATTACAGACTCTTTAAAATTTAGCTTTCTGTAATCTCCCAATCTCAATTGGTTGAAATCATTTCAATTCTTATATTTTATTAAAAATGGAAGCATTTTCTCTCTGAGGTCGACAGGCATGTGTGAGGAAGAATGGGTGTTTCCTACCTATGCCAATCAGTGTTTTATTCTGTCTCCTTTGGTCATGTACCCCTTGGAGAGGGGCTGTAATCCCAGCACTCTGGGAGGCTGAGGTAGGAAGATCTCAAGTTTGAACCCAGCCTAGGCAATTTAGTGACTTAGTGAGACCTTGCCTCCAAATAAAAGGTAAAGAAGGGCTGGGGTATGGCTCAGTGTGACGGCCTGGATTTAATCTGGACTACTGAAAAAAGTGTGTGTAAGGAACTGTTAAGAGCCTGGGATTCATATCAGATCTAGCCACTTAGGAATTCTAAACTGGGTCAGTTTATCATTATGGTAAGAGAAACCTTTTTTCTTCTTCCATCTGTCCATTTAGTTGCTGTTCAGAATAATGAAGACAATGAGATACAATGTGTCTTATACTGCTGGTATAGGTTAGTTCGCCAGAGGACAGTGGCCATGATCATTTTTGCTGATAAAAGTATTTCATTTTAGGTTGGTGGTCTGTCTGGAGCAGAAAGGAAAAAGACTAGTATCGCCATGGAGCTGATCACTGACCCTTCCATCTTGTTCCTGGACGAGCCCACTAATGGTTTAGACTCTAGCACAGCACATGCAGTGCTCTTACTCCTGAAAGGGTAAATGCTGTCAGAATCCTCTTCTCATTTGTTTAATATCTGAGCGAGTATGTGTACCCAGTACCCCTGATGCGGGTCACTCAGGATGGACTAGCACAGTTGCCTGTTTCCTTAGAGGGAAGCCATCAACACAGGAGTGCTGTCAAGAGAAACAGCAGGAGCACGTGGAAGGATGGCCGTGTTGCGGGTGGGGCGGTTGTAAACAGCAGGAGGGCAAGGGAAGACCTTGAGCCTAGGCTGTGTGAGAGGTGAGAAGGTGGGAGAGACCAGGCTGGATCTGGCAGGAGAGAGCTCTGTTTGGAAGGGCAGTGGCCCGGGGCCAAGTAGGCCTGCTCTGTGGGACACTGCAGAGGCCAAAGGGACCGAATCTAGTGATGAAGTGGAGTGGAGATTGCTAGGGTGCTGTCCTAACAAAATGCCACAGACTGCGTGGCTTAAATAATGATTAATTTTCTTCCAGCTCTAGAGGCTGGAAGTCTGAGATCCAAGTATTTTCAGGGTTATTTCTTCTAGTCCCCTGTTATTGGCTTGTAGATGGCCATCGTGTGTGTGTGTGTGTGTGTGTGTGTGTGTGTGTGTGTGTGTGTGTGAGAGAGAGAGAGAGAGAGAGAGAGAGAGAGAGATCTCTTCTTATTAAGGGGACACTGTGACCTCATGTAATCTGAATTACCTTTTTGAAAACTCTTTAAGTCCTGACCTAGTGGGAGTCAGCTCTTCAACAGGTGTTTTGGGGAGGACACAGTTCAGCCATCACATATAGAAGAGAATGTGCCTTGGATTCTTTGGTGTCAGATTACAGAAGCCTCACAGACCACTGTGAGAAGTGTGGCCTTTACTGCCCCCAGGGGATGTAGGAAGTATTTTCAGGGTTCTAGAGCAGAGCATGGGTAGCTGTGGTGAGTGCGAGGGCCAGGAAGGAGGCTGTTGAGGTGCGGTGGTGCCTTGACTAGGAGTGTCAGGGTGAGGGGCTGAGGTGGAGCAGGTTCCAGATGTTTCTGAGGACAGAGCCAGCAGGACAGAGCCAGCTCAGGAATGGGACTTGAGGTGTGATGCTTGAGGCAGTGATTTCTAAGACTTGGAACTGGAATAAATAGAAGAATAAAGCAAAAGAAATGGCATTGCCATTAATTAAGAAATAAGTCTGTTGCAGTAACATTTATAGGAAAAATTTCAAATATTAAATTTTGTATATCTTCCTTAAAACTAATAGAAAATAAGTTGAAATTGTCAGAAAAGCTTCAGGAATAAATAGTACAAAGAAAGTCTCATCCTCTTACCTAGATTCTCCAGTTACTACTTTTCATTCCATTTGCTGTGTCTTCTCCGCTCTGATCCCAGTGCCTGTTCCCTCCCTGCCTCATCATCCCTGAATACTGCTGAAAGTGACTCCAAGAAGCAAGTGCGGGCCACTTTCCACCCTCCCAGGGGTGCAGTGCACTGCTTCAGGGCATCCCCACCATCCAGACTGCAGGCTGCAGGCCGAAGTCACCAGTGCCCTCACTGCGGTATTTCTGTCTCCTTTTCCTTGGATCCTTTCTGGAAAGAAGTTTTGCTATTGTTGTCATCACCGTCTTTTTGGTTTTTCCTACCCTGAAACAGTTCCCCATTCTCATGCTGTCCTTCAAGTCCCTGGAGATTTAGCACATTTCATGAGTCCCTGCCTGTGACCACCCCAGAGATTCATGGCCAGATTCGGGCCGTGAGACACTGCTGTTCTTCTGCAATACACTGGGGCTGCTCACACTGGCAGTGTGAACCTTGATCCTCTGCTCCTGTAAGTGTTCCCTGGTTTCTTTGCTCTGATGTATTTTTATCCCAAATGGAATGGATTAGCACTTTATGAGCGACATAATAGGCTATTAATTCAACATTGTCTTCATCAAATCCTTCCCACAAGTGTTAGCATATGCTAATAGCTCCTGCCCTGAGGTGAACACGTGACAGTTGACAGTCCATGGACAGTGGGTGTTTTTCAGTCTCCCTATTCATTCCATTCTGTGCAGTGGGCTGTAGTTTGTTATTCATTACTCTTTTAATGATTGGATTAATCTTGCCTTGGTCAGTGGTCAATGTGGCTTTTGCATTCTTTGACATCTCTCTGATATTCCTCCAGCGTTTCTTTACTTTATAATCACTGTGATGTTGCAGGCTCGTCTTACATTTTCCTGCGTCAGCATCTCTGCAGGAGCCCTGGTTCTTCTGATATCATTAGCACAGAATTCAGAAACCAAGATCTGGTTGCTCGGTGTGCTCCCTGCTACTGCTGCTGGAATACAACTGCTTCTGGACCCTTAGTAGGCGGACCTAGAAAATCTGTGTGTGTGTGTGTGTGTGTGTGTGTGTGTGTGTGTGTGTGTGTGTGTTTTTAAATTTTACGGAAAAAAGATAAAATTTCAAAACAAAATAATAGAATAACAATAGTTAATACATTACCTGTTGTTATCTTTAAAGTAGTTGCTCAGGGTCCAAGATATGTACATAAAAATTTCTCCAATTGATATTAGCACAAACCTTCTTTTGTAATGATCTAAGAGATCCTAATAGTGTAACTGACCTGCATTTTTCCCTTTTCCCTACTGTTCTTTCCCCTTTCACCCATCCTGCTTCCTTTTTTCTTTTTGTTGTTTGTTTTTGTGGTTCAACTCAGGAACTCAGGGATTCACATGTGCTTACCCCCTCTTCTATCCATGAACTATGTCTCCACAGAAATATATTCCACAAAGAATTATGCCTCTGTAAGTGTTGCTGCTTCTGCCAGCATGTACACATAAAAGCCCATGAGTTCATAATATTTCTACCACCATGTTATTTTTTTTTTAATTTTAGTTTTTTAACACTTGGGTAGAGTACATGTTTATATTCCGTGTAGGGAATTGGTACATGTGCATAACACACCTTTAGTTTTTCATCCCTTTTCCCTTCCCCCTACCTTGACTCACCTCTTGATCCCCTTCCTTTTTTCTTTTATGTACATGTTTGCAGTACACATTTACATCCTGTGTGGGGTTCATACATGCACACAACACATCGCAATCCTCTTTTTTTCATCCCTATTTCTTCTCTCCTTCCCATCCTCCATCTCTGGATCTCCTCATCCTCTGAGAATGAACAATCTCCCTTTTTCCTCTGATCTGTCTCTTATTGTGCTCTTTATTTTAACTCTGGGTTCTCATGTAAGAGAAACCATGTGATATTTAAGCCTGAGTGTCTGATTTATTTCACTTAACATTATGATCTCAAGATGAATGCATTTTCCTACAAATGACTCAAGTTTATCTTTATGGCAAAGCAGTCCTCCATTCTGTGTAAATGGCACATTTTCTTTCATCATTTGTCTGCTAACGAACATATGGGCCACTTCCAAGATTTAACTATTCTGAGTTGTGCTACTATAAACATGGGTATGTGTCACTATAATGTGATGTTTTTCTCCCAGTACCGGGAACCGAACTCATGACCTTGTGCTTGCCAGGCAGACGCTTTGCCGCTGAGCTAAATCCCCAGCTATAATGTGATGTTTTTAACTCTTCAGGAAGATATGTAGAAGGAGAATAGCTAGGTCAAATGAACTTCCCAGTTTTAGGACTTAGGAATCTCCATACTAATTTTGATAGTGTTTGTAGTATTTCAAATTCCCACCAACAGTGTAGAAGGATTTCTCTTCCCCTTGCAGACTGTGCAGTATTTGTTATTTGACTGATTGATGATCATTCTTTCTGTGGTAAGATGGAATCTCTAATTTGCATTTCTCTGATGGCTGGAGATGTTGAGCATTTCTTCACTGTTTATTGGCCATTTGCACCTCTGTGAAGTGGCCATTCATTTTGCTTGCCTGTTTTTCGATAGTGTTTTATTTGGGGGGGGGTCTAATTTTTTTGAGTGTTTTACATATTCTAGATACGAATTGTCTGTCTGAGAAATCACTGGCAAAAAATTTTCCCCAGTCTGTATGCTATCGTTTCATTCTGCTGGGTGTTTCTTTTGCTGTGCTGAAGCTTTTTAATTTAATATAACACCATCTGTTGATTCTCAGGACTGTGCATTTCTGTGCATCTGGGTTCCCTTCAATATTATTTTTAGTCTTTGCCATTTACATACTTATACATGACTTTAGATAGTGAGCACACAGATTCTGTTATTTCCATGATATTTAGTTACTTTCTCAGTCAAGTACAGTGGTAACGCAGTTCTTTAGCTTAGTTGATGCCTCAGTTTTGGTCACCAATCAAATTGGTTGTGAACCAAATCAAATTTCCCCATAAGGCTTAATGTCACCAGATGTGGAGATCGCAAAGAGAAGGAAAATATTGCCAAATGCTTCTGTTCACCAAGTCACATTGTTCACAAAAAGAAGTGTTGGTGAACTGCGGCATCACTGTGATGTAAATGCTTAGTGGCACGCTCTCTCAGTCACTTCAGTCATTCCCTCTGTCTGCCCTCTGTGGAAACCTCTCTGCCTCGTTTTAAGCTGCCAGACATACCGCCTGGATGGCTTCCACTTTACATTACTGTTCTGCTTCCTTTAATGCATATGCCCCGAGGGAAAGCAAGATGGGAAGATGGCTAAATGTTTACACATCTTACATCTGAGGTGTCTATTGTATGTATAAGTGATGATGCCAAGTTTGGAGTTTAGAACATTCATAAAATATACCCAATATGTTGTCTGTAACTGTATTAACTGTGTTTACCAGAGAATGATAAACACGTATAGAATACTGTTGTTATATTGTTTCTCTGTGTGCTTTTTATTTTGCACTGTGTGGCACACCAGCAGCCTCCTCACACCCAGAGCTCTAGTCTGTCCTTCTCAAGGACCTCTGGGGACACTCACTTCTGGGCTCAATTAAAAAGCAGAGGCTGTTTCTCTAGAGTAGAGGTGGAGCCTGTATTCTCCATAGAGGAGATACTGACGCTGATGCGCTGGTCCTCAGACAACACTTGGAGCGGCAGGACTCCTGCACAATCCCACTTCCTGCTCTGAATGCTTTACCAGTTCCTTATTACCGACTGAAGTTCTAGTTTCTGAATGCAGGGCTCGTTCTGGGCCTCTTTTTGTAACGTGTTTTGTTATCTTCTTCATCCAACACCAGCACCAACACACACACATACACACACACACACACACACACAC
>NW_004955433.1:250154-263597 GCF_000276665.1 Chinchilla lanigera
GGTCTTTGGTTTGTAACACTGAGCTTCTTGTAGCTTCCCAATAGATCTTTTTGTTTCACACTCACTTTGTTCACCTTGTTCTTCCACCCTGAATATTTTTTCTCTTCTGAGTTCAATTTTGTTGAGCCTTTTGATATTATGTTTACAAGAAATCCTCAGCTATTTTTATTTTTCATTGTATTGAGATTATTGATCTTCTGGCTTACTTCTCTTTGAAGCAGAACAGCGTGGAAATACTGCTGGCATATAGTAGGTGCTTATCAAATGTTTAAGTTGAAATGATCTAATAAAATGTTTTCATTACAATTTGAGACAGCAGTTTTGGCCTTTGTTCCTTTTTTCATTAAGTAATAACCCCTGTGAAAATGTACTTATCACCATTTCTGCTATGGAAATTGACCAGAAGTCAAATCCTGACATTGCCGCTTGGGAACTATGAGCCCATGGCCAATTGCTTGATCCATAAGCTTTTTGTTAAAATAAAGGAAGTGGTAATACTGGAATTGCATTACAACAACATTGTGAAAATTTAAATGAGTTTATCTCTAAAGCATTTGGCAAAGAAATGGTGTTTAGTAATGTTAATTGTATTATCAGGCAGAAGAATAAAAACTAATCTGAAAGGGTCAGAAGACTTATGATCTATTGGGGTTGGACATGTGACCATGCTTTTCGTATTTATTCACTAATTAGTTCCCAAACTTGAGTATATATATAGATTATCTGAGAAATGTATTCATGATATGGTCTTCCTGTAGTGAGATTCTATTCAGTGTTACAGAGGACTGCCCCGGAATCCGTATTGTCACACACATTTTGCTGTCTTCTTGCACCATCTTTGAAGAAGCCCACCCAAGTCCTTTTAAGAAAAGCTTCAAATTTAGGTTCCCCGGGAATCAAGTGAATAATATGGGATGAGATAAGAAGTTAGGAAGAGAAAATCAAGGTAAACTTGGAACAGACATCCTCATGTCAGGAATTAAGTGTTTTATCAGGAAGTGTAAGGCTCAGTTACTTAATGATTGATTATTTTCTCTTTTAACTTAGGCTGTCTAGGCAGGGACGAACAATCATCTTCTCCATTCATCAGCCTCGGCATTCCATCTTCATGTTGTTTGATAGTCTCACCTTATTGGCTTCAGGAAAACTAATGTTTCATGGCCCTGCACAAGAGGCTGTGCAGTACTTTGAATCAGCAGGTATGGTTGACTTGTTCACACAGTAGATTCTTTATGCATAGAAACTGGGGAGAGAACAGAGTGGGTCAGCAATGTTGTTTGATCTTTGTGTAGATATACCTTGAGTTCTGTGACTTTATTACAGCTTGTATCTAGATGTCCCTTCAAAGTCTCATGAACTCCTAGGTGGGGCTTTTCAGAGCTGTTTAGATCTAGGGTGTATGATACTGGGATTAAGGGTGTATGGTACTAAATTTGTCCACTGATTGGAATTAGCATAGTTCTGTTGTGCCTGAATGGATTTACTGCAGACAGAAGGCCCTGGGTATGGGTGACCTCACTCACAAGGGTGGTAGCCTGGGTGGGATAAAACAGAAAGGCAAGTGTCCTGTTTGCTGCTTTGCCGCCTGTTGCGTGCTTTGCCGTGGACTGCTTCTCTGCTGTGGAGCCATCTGACTATGGACTGAAACCTCTACAAACTGAGCTGAAATAAACCTTTCCTTCTTCAACTTTGAGTATTGCGTGTTTTGACTCAGTTATGAGAAAGTAACTAAGACATACTCTAAAACATCTTTGGCCAGTTTTATGCCAAAATTTTTCCACATTTTGCAGCTTTTGCTTGATCTCTTCCCATGTTTTGTTCTGTTTGAGTGTGGGTGCATGCATTCTGCTTCCCAGCTATGGTAACCTTTCTCTGTTAGTGGGTTGGACTCACAACCAGTTATTCTATCAGTTGAACAGTTTTGGCAAGGGCCAGTATCATGGGCTTCTTAACCATATAACAGATAGTTGTTTATCAGCTTTTCCCATGTATGTGCTCTTGTTTCACTTTGGTGAGGGCTCATGGAGAAGCTACTTCATTGTTTAGTAATATTAAATTACAGATTTAAGTTTTAACTGGCTGCAAGTGGTCTGTTATTCAATATAATTGCCAGCCCTAAATTCAGATTTGATAGGCTACCATTTCTGACAGTTATGGCCTGCCTGGTTCTTCATATTTTAAAATGAATGATTTTTTTCAGTGGTTCAGAGAGCATAACTCACCCAAGCATTTAATTTTTTTACTTAGCTGTTTCAGTTTCAAGCTCTATGATAGTAAGGACTAACGTAACATGCTCTACAGAGATCAAGACTTGTGTGGGATATATATAATATTGTTTTGTTGGCATTCCTGTTGCTGGGATAAATTACCTGACACAATTTAAATGAGGAGAGTTTATTTGGCTTACGGTTTCAGAGAATGTAGTCCCTGATTAGCTACCTCCAAGGCAGGAGCATAATAGCAGAAGGGAGTAGTGTAACAAAGCTGCTTAGTTGATGGTGGTTGGGAAGCAGAATAGGGGAACAGTGCCATAGAGGAAAGGGCACGAGGCCAGATATGCACCCCCAGGTTATACCTCCAGAGACCACCTAGACACATCCCAGCATATACTTTACTAATCTCCTAGGCAGCTTCCAAGCTAATAAAGTTGACAAGCTTAACTATCACATTCTACCCCTTGTCAAATTGATACTAAAACACATCTCCTTAAAGTATACTTAATCTCTAAAGACAATAGCAATTTCATACTTCCACCTAACATGGTACAGCTATCCTGTATATCATTAAAAATACAAAACTCCTTTCCCTAACATCTCTCTTTCTTTCTTTTTTTTTTTTTTTTTTTGTCTTTTTGAGATAGGGTCTCACTATGCAGTTCAGGCTGGCCTTGAGCTCACTTTGTAGCCTAGGTTGGTCTTGAACTCACAAAAGTCCTCCTGCCTCAACCTCCCAAGTGTTGGAATTACAGGCGTGCGCCACCACACCTGGCCCCCCTAACATCTCAGCTGTTACAGTATTACTTTAATGGCCAAGATAAGTCTTTCCTGAGGCTCAAGGCAATCTTCTCTCCGTAAACTCTTATACAAATAAAAATAGCAACAATATGCTATAAGGTAAAATAGGTAAAACTGTTGAAAACATAGGCATAGGCAGACTTTCTAAACAACTCCACTTGCACAAGAAGTAATACTGAAAATCAGCAAAAAGATCATTTCAGATTAAAAACTTCTGTTCAGCAAAGGAAACAACCAACAGAGCAAAGAGACAACATACATAATGGAAAACAATTTTTGCCAGTTATTCCACTAATATCTAGAATATATACAGAACTGAAAAAATTTAGACCCCCCAGTAAAATACCCAATCAAAAAATGGGCAGCTGAAATGAATAGAATCTCCTTGTCAGAAGAAATGCAGATGGCCAATAAATAGAGGAAAAAATGTTTAACATCTCTGGTCATAATAAGGGCATAAGCCTGGGTCCAATGGATCCATCCCTTACTTTTCTACCAAAAATTTGTACTTTAGCATTATGGTAGCTGACTGTGCCTCTCTGTACCTCTCCCTGAGGGATACAGGAAGCAATCTATGTGTTTACCTACTTGGTATTGTCATATGTCAATGTCAAGGAGTGTGCATGTGTGAAAAAGTGTCAAAACAAGATTTAGACCCACCTTTATGTTCTAACTGGTTCCACTATGTTTACCTGAGCATCACAGAGGGTCCAGTAGACCCACACCACTCCAGGATTTGTTTAAAAAGTTTTCTTTTGATTTTTTCTGGTAGAAGTAGCCCAATTCAGTACAATGGCACATAAAAAACCCAAATTTGAAGGAGACCAGAAGTGAATCATCAGATTATTCATGCATGGATGATGATCATACATTATGGTAAAATGCGTGCTTTTGTAACAGAAGAGTGGTGTGAGTGGATGATGATGATGATTTTGATGATGGCTATGTAAGCCAAAGTTCCTGTGACAGGGAAATGGAGCAAGAATTAACTGATCTAGACCCAGGGAATGCAGCCCTCCCTGATTCAGATGACAAAGGAAACAGTAATATGAGCATATATTTGACTAGCTGAAATGTTGCAAAATGACCACACAACCAAATGGAATGATCCAGTGTTAGAACTAGGTCTGAAAATATAGTGAAGGTCTTGGCAGGGGTGAAACCTATAGAATGACAGCACTGCCATTCAGTGTTGGAAACTGTAACAGATGAGATGCTATAAGCACACAGAGGCTGAAATGCAAGTATAACATTCTGTGTGCACCATTAATTAATACAAAAAAGTATTATGACACCTCACTAGTTGAACTGAAAGCATTCATAAGTCTGCTATACTTAGTACAGATTTCCCACATACCAGTTTCAAAGGCTTCTGAACTGCATGGTCTGGTAGAATCACAGCAACAACCCCAATTCTGGTATCAGTTTTCTGGTAATTAGCTTTCCTGTTCCTAAGATAAATTAATCAACATGTACGAGTTAAAGGAGAGGTTCATGTAGCTCAAGGTTTCAGAAGATTCAGTCCATGGTAAACTGGCTTCAAGGCAGAAACATCATGGTAGAAGGCTGAGGCATGACAAAGATGTTTGGTTCACGGCAGCCAGGAAGCAAAGCAGAGGAACAGTGATAAAGAGAAAGAGGCAAGTGACCAGATATGGATTCTAGAGTCAGGCCTCCAGGACTGAAGAAGACACTGGGTGTGTACTTTACTGATGTGTTAGGTGGCTCACAAGCTGAGCAAGTTGACGGAGAAGCTTAGCAATTATATATATGGTATGGTTATATATGCTATGCTAAGAAACAGAAGATTTGAAAATATTGTATGAGTGAATGTATAAGAGGAAAAGACAAGTTAGTGAGGACAGTAGAGACAAGAAAATGAGAATGAAGTTGTTGGGTCTCTTCCCATGCCTCTCCATACCCACCGCCTGTAAGCAAGTACTGTTTATTTTCTAAGGCCAGCAAGTTGTGTTCTTGAGTTGTCTTCTCTCACAGGTTACCACAGTGAGCCTTACAGCAACCCTGCAGAATTCTTTTTGGATATCATTAATGGAAACTCCTCTGCTGTGGTGTTAAGTAGAGATGAAGAAGACTGTGAAGGTGTGTAAATTTCTTAGATTCACAAATTTTTGTGTAATTAAATTGGCTGAGGTTTAGTAATTTGTTACCACTTAAAACTTGGCTTCTTGAATATTAATGCTATGCTCTGTTAACAGTCAACATTCATGTCTTGTTGTCCATGAGTAGCATGCAAGTTTTTAGATTTATAAACGAGCAGTTGTATATTATTAGTTGAAAGGGGAAATTCTATTAAAATGAATGTGCTGGTTTTATAGCACTTTTTAAAAATAAGAATCTTGTCACTTTAGCATTTGTACCTAAGAATCATATTTTTATGTAAAAAAGTATAACTATATGATGTCTATTTTAAAAATTAGGATCCAGATAGAAAAAAGTGAGTTCACTATATTCATAAAATTGTAGCAGAAGTGAGGTTAGCCAGCTGTGTTTTCTAATGTGTAAAGTAATGACAAAATTAGTCAGTTTTTCATATTCAAACTTTAGAATGTAGGTGTTATCCCATAAAGAGGTGGAAAGAGTTAAATCAGTTCTTACCTGTTAAGAACATTTCTCTTCTTCATCTGTTTTTATTCTAAAGCCAATGGGATTGAAGAGTCTTCTAATTGTGACAAGCCAGTCATACAAAAATTAGCTGAGTGTTATGCTGACTCCTCCTTCTACAGAAAGACAAAAGCTGAATTAGAGCCACTCTCAGGTAGTCTGAAGAAGAGGAATTTTGGCTTCAAGGAGATAACCTATGCCACCTCCTTCTTTCATCAGCTCAGATGGATTGCACGGCGTTCACTCAGAAATCTACTAGGCAATCCCCAGGCCTCCATAGCTCAGGTAACCTGGCAGTTTTTAAACTGTGCTGTGAAATACTTATGTAGCAGCAATTTGGGCCCAGTATAGTCTGCTTCATATGTTTATCTTCCACCCATAGTTGCCATGTATTTTTATCCCCACTCAATTTGGGATATAGAAACAGTTGAAGCATAATTTCTAAAGTAAAATGCAATTAAGTTTTCACTTACAGAATTTCCTTAGTATTTTTTTGGACTACTGACCTAGAGTTGTTGTTGACTTAGACAAGACACAGTGGATACTCTGAGGAAAAAAATTTGCTGAAAACTAAATGCAATGTCATCTACATTTGGGGTTTTCTAGTAGCCATCCATTTTCATCCACTAGCTCATCTAATAAGTTCAAAACAAGAGTGTGTCTTGCATTTGGGCATTTAATAAAGCAATGAACAACACGATTAAAAATAAAACTGCCCTCATGGAGCTTATTTTCTCATAAGTACAGACAGTTGACTACTGAATAAAGAAAAATATATCACATTAAAACAAAAACAGGGTACAATGGCAAAAGGTAAACATTGCTATTTCAAAAAAGGAGGAATTGGGGAAAGAAAAGAATTGGACCAAAACAAGACCCAAACCAAGCGGGAGAAACATTGTCCTATAGCTCCATCCCTAGTATCTAGTACATGTGGTAAGCTAGAAGCTCTGAAGGAATCAGATGACCTGTGCTTGCAGCCTTTTTGATTGCAGCCTGCATAGCTTCTCTGCAGTTTGCAGCTTTCTTCTGTGGTTGTTCCACCCCCACTGCACCTTTGACCTTACTCCCACAGGCATACCCACTATCTTTCCAGGGGCTCCCCACATCACTGTGTTGTTAAAGCCAGCATCCCAGGATGGTGCCATGGTGGGTTATCGGTGGGAGTAGTAGCCAGACCCTCTTGGACCATGGCTGCAGTGGGCTCTGAGTGCCTGAAAGGCTGAACATTGTGAAGAGAATCCCAGGGGACCAGTTCTCTACGAAGCCCTTCTTGTGCATAAAGTGCAGCAGCTCTCTTCTCCACTGAAAGGTTTACACTCACAGCATGAAAGAGGGGAGGTTTGTTTTGTTTACAGTTTGAACCTCTTTTGGCCCCAACTTTATACCTGGTTCCTTCTGAGCGCAAATCTAAGTTTTACAATGTTTTATGCGCTGCCTTTTGCCCTTAATTCTTTCTATAAATCTGGCTAAAAGCAGCCAGAAATGCCATGCTGCAGCCTTAATATTAGTCTGTCTTGAAGTTTCTTCCATCAGATTAGTTATTCCACTGGCCTTAATCTCAGTTTCGCACAGTCTCAGGAAGTGGGGAAAATATAGACAACTTTTCTGCCAGAATGTAACATATGGCCTATAGGCCAATGTCAATGGAGTTCTCATTTTAACTGAAACTTCCTGCTCCTGGCCTTTACTGCTTGCATTCCTGTCAGCATTCTGGTTTTCTGAACTCTGACCAGAATCGCCCATCAGGCTCAACCTGCAGCATTCTAAAGGCTCTCTAGCCAGCATCTCTAAACCTTTCCAAACTCATAAACTAACTCTAAATGCCTCTGAGCCACATGGCCACAGAAACAACCCCACTCCTAGGGACAATTTTCTATCTTAGCTTTCTTGATGCTGAGACACAATACTGAACATAATACTTAAAAGAGGAGAGGATTACTTTGTTCTCAGTTTCAGTCCACAATCAGTGAGCTACATTCAAAATAGAGACATAATGATGGAAGGGTTTGGTGGAACAAGGCTGCTTGGTTCAGGCTGGCTGGAAGAATAACAGAGGAAGAGTACCAAAGCAGAAGGAGCAAGGAACCAGACATAGACCCCAAAGCCACAGCTGCAGTACCCATGAGACACTCCTATAGATGTGCTTCACCAATCTCCATGGCAGAGCCCAAAGGCAATCAAGTTGAAACTATCCTAATTGCCACAGTGCTCAAAAGTAGCACCACATAGCAGAGCTCTGTGAGTGGTGTGTGCTGAATAGGGCCACTCGGCAAAATCTGTAAGGGACAGGTATCCAATAATAGCATCCCTGGGAAGGTACACCGATGGCTCTTTAGATGAATTGCTCAGCAGCAGGTTACTGCAGGTAAGGGGTTTTATGGATTAATCCATACACTGGTGACATCATTAGCTCTCTGTTCTATTCCATGAGAAGCATATGACAACTGACTTAGCATATGGTTAGGGAAGAAGTTTTTACAGATAACAGTACTGCGCCCAGTTGCCACTGGGCCTCATTTGATGCTTATCCAGACATTTGGTCTCTATTTACAGTGTACCTTCAACTTGGCATGAATCTTGGGAACACAAAAGGAATGTTTTAGGGACGTGGTGCTAAATATCTTAGTTTTATCTCAGGGACCATACATTTACTTTGGTTTTCTTTATACTAAAAATATCCTTCACCAGTTACTTCATGTGTTGATACTTTTGTGGTATTGAGCCTTTTTTAAAAGCTTGGAACAACAGCTGGGGATAGTGGTGCACACCTGTAATCCCAGCACTGGGGAGGCTGAGGCAGGAGGATCTTTGTGAATTCAAGACCAGCCTAGGCTACAAAGTGAGCTCAAGGCCACCCTGAACTGCATAGTGAGACCCTGTCTCAAAAAGACAAGAAAAAAAAAAAAAAGGTTGGAACTTTCCAACATATGTGGTAGCATTTTTTAAAGATTATCATTTTCTATATTTTTAAATTACCCATAGGTGCTTAGACATAGAATTCCTCAACTACATAACCCTTTACTAATTAATGCATACCTAAAAGCCATTTTTTCCTAAAAATAAAAGTGTTGCTTGTCCAGTCTTCTATGAGCCATCTACACAGACTGAGGAGGTGGAGACAGGTGAGGATGCAAATGCTGGTAGCTCAGGTGGACCACAGGCCTCGCTGGCTGAGATTGATGGCCAAGCAGTGACAGAGGAGAGAAGTAAAGGGAGTACTTCGTGCCCCAGGGAAAGCTGGATGGTTGCTTTGGTAACTGACAGTGCACTTCCCCATGCAGGCGGGACTCCCCAGAGGAGATATAGGTGAGGCTTAGCTCACCCCTACTTCCTTATTGTCAAAATTCTATTAGGTGAAATTATTCTGTGTGTGCTTTTAAAATTTTACATATTCATTTTGTAGTGCTGAGCATTGACCCCAGGGTCTGGCCCATGCTAAGCAAACACTCCATCCCTGAGCTTCATTTCCAACACTGCAGCTGTATTTATTTCTAGTGGTAAATGTAAAGACATCTTGCTTTCACTTGAACCTCTTGCAGTATAAAACTGCACATGCACTTGTACAAAAGTTGAGTGTCAGTTCAAGTTAAAATTAGCTGCATGGACTTTATTTTGCTTCCAGAACACCTTTGCCAGTGCTGTGTGTTCTGTTACCCCATTGGCACTCATCATGGTTCAGCACCCAACCTGTGCCCCGCGGCAGCAGTGCCTGATGGGATACTGGAAGGAAGTTTGGCTTTTCAGTCATGTGCTCTGCTGACTTGTCAGTTACACAAGCAGATTAATGTTCAACTTAATTTAGAAATAAGTCTAATAATAATCACTATTTTATATTCTTCTATTGATTCTAACCAGGGCATTTAAAGTTTGTATGTCTTGATGGATAGATTTGATTATATCTTATAGTTTCATGCATGTTGTATACTTTTTACCTCTAACTGAAACTCTCCTTTTTTCTTTTTTTGAAAAGATAATTGTCATAATTGTAATGGGATTGGTTATAGGTGCCATCTTCCTTGTGCTAAAAAATGACTGTAATGAAATCCAGAATAGGTAAGTTGCAATTTTGATACTGGCAAAATCAAATCACTTGTTTTAAGCTTATGAACATCCATTAAGAATTTAAATTTATGGCAAGTATTGGGTGAGCATCAGTGTGGGTGGGGTGAGTGAGTATATTGAAAACTGAATGGAAATATCTTTTACACATATATTTACATATATGTGACGGTAAACTATGCACAACATAAAATTTACCCTTTCTGATAATTTGTAAGTGTAAGGTTCAGTAGCATCAAACACTAACGTTATATAACTGTCTCCACTAGAAAACTCCAGAGTAGCTTTTTATCTTCTCAAATGGACTCTCTACACATTGAAGAACATCTTCACACTTTTCCCAAATTGTTCTACTTTGTATCTCTGGCTATTTTAATAACCTCATATACATGACATACAGTATATAACATACAAGAACCAAATATACATATGACATACAGTCAGAGCCATAAATTACTTTTATGTGACTACCTAATTTCCCTGCCATTGTTCTTGAGGTCCAACCATGTTCTAGCATGTGTTGGAATTTTTCTTTTTCAAGATTACAATATTGTAATATTCCATTGTAATATTACAATATTCCATTGTAAGTGTATACCATACTATATTTTGTTTATCCATTCATCTACTGATGAAAAATTGGGTTGCTTCTACCTTTTGCTATTGTGAATAATGTTGCTATTAGAGTACAAGTATCTGTTTGAATGCCTGATGTCAGTTCTATGGGGTAGATTTCTAGAAGTAGAGTTGCTAGAGCATACATACAGTAATTTCTTACCTTCCCAAACTGCTACAATTTCAGTGAATGTATATTTTTTGAGAAGGGTCTTGTTACATAGTCCACACTGGCCTTGAACTCACTATGTAGCCTCAAACTCACAGTGATTCTTCTGCCTCAACCTTCTAGGTGCTGGAATTACAGGCGTGTACTACACACTTAAGTTCAGTGAATGGTTTTTTTTATACCTTCTGAGTAATCTTCAAATCTTCCCTTTACCCCAGTAATTCTTAGCTTCTTCTCAAAAAACTGCACCAGAAGACTCTTAGAACTAGTAAAAAAAATACAGCAAAGTAAAAGTACACAAAATCAATAAGCAAACATAAATACATTTCTGTATACAATGATGAAACCACAAAGAAAGAAATCAGGAAAACAGTCCTATTTGTGATAGCTTAAAAAAAATTAAATACCTGTGAATTAAACTACACAAGGAAGTGAACAAGAGCAAAGCAGGAGGCCTTAAAATCCTGGATTTCAAATTGTAGCACAAAACTACAGTGTTAAAATCAGCATGATATTGGCACAAAAAATAGATATATATAGATTATTGGAATAGAATTAAGGGTGCAGAAACAACCTTAGGTAGGTTCAGCCATCTGATTTTTAATGATGAGGCCAAAGATAGCCAAGAAAACAGCCTGGACAGAAGACAGCTTCTTTAACAAATGGTGCATGGAAAACCGGCTATCCACATGCAGAAGAATAAATGTAGACCCATTTCTCTCACCCTGTGTTAAAGTCAAATCAAAATGAGTGAAAAACCTATGTATAAAAATAGAATAAATCTCTGCATGATAAAAGGTAAAAATCTTGAAGACATAGTCATAGGCAAGGTCTTTCTGAGTGGAATCCTAATTGCATAACAAATAATACCTGGATTCATGCAAAATGGCAAAGCTTCTATACCACAAAGGAAACAACCAATAGAGTAAAGAAAGCAATCCACAAAACTGAAAAAGAATTTTGCCATCTATTTCCCAGAGGACTAAAATCTAGATGATACAAAGAAGTAAAAGAAAAAAAAAGTAGATCCCCAAAATAAGAGACCTAGTCAAAAATGGGCAACAGAAATGAATAGATGCTTTAAAGAAGTACACATGGCCAGTAAGTTCTTCAAGAAAATGCAAATAAAAAGAACACCGTGATTTCATCTTATTCCAGAAAGAATAACAATCATAAAGAATTCAAAAAACAAATGTTGGTGAGGCTGGGTGGGAGAACACTTCTACATTTTTGATGGGACATAAACTAGTACAACCACTAAGAAAATCAGAATGGTAAATCCCCAAGCTAAAAATAAGAATTCTACTTGACCCAACTTGACCTCTGCTGGATATCTTCCTGAAAGATTATAAGACATCATGTTATATTGATATATATGTACCAGTGTTTATAGCAGTACAATTCATAAGAGCTAGTTTGAGGAGCAGCTTCTAATGCTCACCAACAAAAGAACAGTAAAGAGTGGATATATACATACATATATACACATATGTATATATGTATATGTATAGAGAGATTTTATTTAACATATAAATGTACTAAGTCATAAAGATGGTAAGTTTGAGTCATTTGTAGAATATCTATGAAAACCTCAAAATAAATATAAAGGACAAAATAAAAGAGGTGATGGGAAGCAGGGAGGTAGACACTGTGGAGATGGGAGGGAAGGCTGGGTATGGGGTAGAGTAGAGGGTATGGAGGGAAAGTGAAGCAAAAATGATTAAGATGTGATATGTGTATGTACCAAGAACACAAGATGAATATAATTATTATGTATCACAGGAACCAATGAAAGTATTTGAGATATAGCTCAGCCTAGTGAATACAATAAATAATAATGTACATTTGAAAGTCACAGAGTAAATTTGAAATTTTCTCACAATAAAAAGTGATAAATGTTTGAGGTGATGGGTATCACTTTAATCACATTAATTTAGTATTTAACAGTGTGTTTATGAATCATAATATCTCCATCTAGGGATGCATGTCAGTGGAAGAGCACTTGCCCAGCATCCACAAGCTGCTGCAAAACAATCCCAGCACTGCTCCATAACAAGAGCTACCAGACGCTCAGTGCCTTCAGCCGCAGAGCTTTATCTCTTCTCAGTCCTGTAGTCCGCAGTCCGCAGTCAGGGTTCTAGTCTGGCAAGCGCAGACTCCAGCGAGGCTCCAGCCCTGGCTTGCAAACATTTATTTCCACCTTGCCCTGTCTCACAGAAGACACCACTTTGGGATTTCACCTCCTCTATGGACACTAATCCCAATTTGTAGACCCTTCTCTCCTGACTGCATCTAAATGTAGTTACATCCCCACGGACTCAGGAGATGTCCAGGGCCAGGAGATCTGGCTTCAACATGAATTTTACAGCCACCTAAGACCATGAATTTTAAAAATGCTGAAATACAGAGTCACAGGTCACCTGTTTAGGCACAGAAATAGGAGAGAGTCCTCCTGCAATCATGATTTCCTCTCTATTTTAACCAGCAGCTTTACTTTCCTTTTCCTTTTTTAAAAGCAAACCTGCTGAGTTACATCATTTCTGGAAAGTGTTCCTGGGTAGAAAAGCACCTTGAGTGTTAATTGTGGTGATTTTGTTTTCATTCTGACCTCCAGAGCCTTGGTACTCTTTATGCTGACTGTGTACGAGTGTTTCAGCAACAAGTCAGCCGGGGAGATCTTTGTGGTGGAGAAGAAACTCTTTATGTGAGTGATTCACTGATCTTTTTTTCATTTTAAAGACAAGGAATGAAAACATTAACAAACACACAGACATAAACACAGCAACATAAAAGCAAAGCAATACAGAATTTCAGACAAGGTGATAGGAAGTTAACAATGGTTCTTGTATTACATTTTGTTATCTTCATATTGTTTACTCAGATAAACAAATATAGGCATATAAGATTATCAAACAATTAAACATTAACAGTTCCTTTCAATAAAGCAATAGAAATTAGTAG